>NC_056596.1:17627472-17774972 GCF_018340385.1 Cyprinus carpio | reverse complement strand
CTCACCTCCGAAGATCTGCACTAAACCCACAGTAATGATGAGCCCCAGAGCCAGAAGCTTCCCCACGGTAAAGGCGTCCTGGATCCGTGTGGCCAAACGCACACTGTAGCAGTTCACCCATGTCAAAAACACTGCAAACATTCACACACACACACACACACACACACACACACACACACACACACACACACACACACACACACACACACACAATGAATTCCATCTAGTCACACAAAAACAACACACACATAAAAGATTGCATAATGTCTTGATTGATTCACTTCAATGCGTGACTTCAAATTCAGTGTTTTTTTCTAATGATGTGACTAAAGTTTCATGTTAGGAATATGACTTGTTGGCATCAGGAAATACTTGTTTGGTGACAGAAATGTGGGAACGCTAAAAAGGGGAGTGGATTTGTAATTCTGTGGGCTCATCCATCAGTGTCACAGCTTACACACTCTTTCATAATTACTTTCCCTCTACCAAGAGAAGTTGAAGCCCAATTGAAACAAATCTATTTGAATGAGAACAAAACCCGGGAGCAAAGAGCAGGTCTGTGAGGAGATGGAAGGCCTTGCGTTTTCCTGGCGCTCTCTTGCTGCTGTTGTTTTGGTTTGTGTGAATGACTCCACATAACAGACTTGAATAATAAGAGCTAATGCAGCAATCACATGCCATAGAGCCACGCCGCTCCATCACTGAGCCGTCAAGTGCTGCTGGCCCTGGTCCAAGAAAAAACTATTTACTTAAAACCAGAATTAAAGTACTTTAAAAATAAAAGTATGTCTTCTCATGACATACATTCTTCTATCTAATTGCAAGCATTCATAGGTTAGGAAAACCTGTGTGAAAACAGTCATTATATCTGCAGTTTCCATAAGTTGAGCAGCAAACACACTTCTGATTCAAATTCTTTTTCAGTCTCTTGGTTAAATTCTGTTGAATCATCAGGTTCACTAAAGCCATTTCACTCTGCCCACTTTAAACAGCTAGCTGTTTCGAGAAATAAACTGTATACACAGAGAGGCAAAGCACTCACATATGCAGATAGTGGAGAGCATGCGTGTGGCTATGTATGGAGGAATGCAGTATGGGAAAACAGGCTGAAGCACATAGTTGGAGAACGTGAGAGCGATGACTGCCAGTGTGGTGGGATACATGATCAGTACTGCACTCCACAACAGCAGAAACCTGGAGAGCAGCACAACACATTCAGCATATGACGGACATTTGATTTCCATTCACTGTTTAGTAGATTATATATGGACTTGTCATACCCCATGAGACCACCAAAAATCTCTGTGACGTAGGAATAGTCTCCCCCAGATTTAGGGATGGTGACCCCTAGTTCAGCGTAGCAAAGGGAGCCCAGAGCAGCGATGCCTCCTCCTAGCACCCACACCACCAGTGCCAGGCCAACCGAACCTGAATGCTCCAGAACACCCTTAGGAGAGATGAAGATCCCTGAGCCAATAATGTTACCTGAGAAGAGAGAGAAACATGTGACTGACAGTGCAAGCCTGGTGTCTTTTTGTGTTCAGTGTTCAGAATATTTCACATTCACAGCTTTATATTTTACTAGCCAATAAAGATGATGATGATGATGATGATGATGATTATATTTGCATAACCATCTGAATGCCACTTTATAAACCTAAGCACACAAGTAAACGCTCTTGGATAAACTAGTGAACACAATAACAATGCACTGGTATGTATGTATTTCTTTATGCATTTAATTTAATTTAATTTGTTAAATTATTGCTAGCCACTGATGCTATAGCGCACCCCAGAAAACTGATTTTTACATTTAAAATGTACAATATTTATCTTTTGAGATCACTGGATTTCTCTTACACTCAGTGTACACTAGTTATAGTAATCACTGGGTGTCAAGTGAATGCAATATATATATATATATATATATATATATATATATATATAAATATATATATATATATATTGCATTCATTTGCCACCCGGTGATTCCTAAGTTGATATGTAACAAAACTGATATTTAGAGTACTAGAGTACTACACTATAAATACTAACCCAATACCAGACACAAACAGCAGCAAGCAAAAAGACTTGCCCAGTCAACGTCACCCCTGTGGCCCTGCTGTAGTACCTGTGAGAGTTTCATAGGCACACAATGATCACCCCCCTCACTAACCCACTTCCTGGCAGCTCTTCTCTCAAGCACCCAAGTGTCGCACAACGAGATTACATAACAGCAGGCATAAATAATCTACTGCTCCCAGTCACAGAGCCGGCTGCCATCAGGCGCGCAGGGAACAATCTTTAGCTTTCATTCGGCTCTTTTAAGAGGACAAACACATCTGAGAGGCCCACACGGAGGATGCTGAATTTACACAGTGTTGGAGTAACGCAGTACAAATAGATTCCTTTTTCAAGTAACTAGTAAATTAATGCATTACTTTTTAATTTACAAGAAAATATCTGAGTTACTTTTTTAATGCCAGTTACTTAGTTTTCTCATTTATTGACTGGCAGCTCTTCTGTCCTCATGTTGAGAGAAATCAGGAGTGAGTTCAGAGGCGTTGTGTGCGCTGTGTGAACATGATGTTACTGTAGATCTAGACTAAATATTAACATGCATTTATCATCTCACTTGCTCAGAAAACAGATTCAGTATTCCTCAAAATCAATACAAACAGTGAAATGCAAACTCAGGGCATGAATCAAACATGTTAAAGAACACAAATATCCTTTATGTATTTAATTTCATTTTATTAACCAGTATCTTTGCTGCTGAACTTCAATGATCCAGGTCAACCACAGTAATAAGCAAAAATGACTTTAGATAAACACAACATTTGAGTTTTTTTTTTTGTTTTTTTTGGGAAGAGAGAAAAATGAGGCCCAGGCAGATGAGAAAAAGTAACACCAAAGTAACGTAACACATTACTTTCCATAAAAAACGTAACTAAGTAATGTAATTAGTTACTTTTTTTTTAAGGAAATAACACAATATTGTTTAATTCATTACTTTTAAAAGTAACTTTACCCAACACTGAATCTAGACATAAGTAATCATGTAAAAATATAAATAAATAAATATCTGCAAACTTAAGTTGTTTTATAACACTTAATGTTTGTATTGTATTGCATTTTGTTATCCGAGAATAGATTTTAAGACAGACAATAAATAAATATGTATCTGAGGAATACATAAATAAAATATATAACATGCAATACCAAAGTCCTTTTAAGGTATTCTGTTGTATTTGGTAATACATGATACCAAAACGATCACAGTTACTATTTTATTAATTATATATATATATAGCAATCACAAGCTAATCTATGGTAAGAAATATATAACATGGATTTGACTACTTCAAAAGTCCATAATGTGTTTTATTGTGCATAAAATCACCAAATATAAATGTTCATATAAATGTACAAACAAAATGGCGAATACCTGTGATGCATTTGTCTTTATAAGTCTTGATAGGTTTACATGTTAGAAGAATGGCCCACAGTCAGAAAGAAAAAACAAGTTATAAAGTTTCCTCACCGATGATGATCGCGCACGCGCTCAGAAGTCCAATCTCCTTCTTGAGTGTCACGCGCTCAGGGATGCCGGAGTCTCGTTTAAGCTCGCTGTCTTTCATGATGCTCCTCTGAGCCTCTGTCCTCTTCCTCTCTACTCCAACCATTTCAGCTCGCGCACGAACAGAGAGCTGGGCTTCCTCTCTTCAACTCGCTCCAGAGGATAGGAACACGGTGAAAAGGCCGCGCAGGCGCCGCATCGCGCGCTCTCCGGACAGAATGTTAACGAGCGCGCGGCACGACTGATCCACACACGCGGTGCACATAAGGGCTGGCATTTCACAAAACCATCATTTGATGCATTATTACCTTTGCACTTACATAATAATAATAATATAATAAAAATAAATAATATATATATATATATATATATATATATATATATATATATATATATATACATATATATATAATATATTACAGGGTGATCCCGTAAAAAGGGCAGCAACAGATACTCAGTAGAGAAAGTTAAACATAGTTTATGGCATGTTTACTGACGCAGATTCAGCCAGTAAAAGGACCTATAGAAGAGCATCTGAAAGGACGGGTACAGGGTGATCCCGTATGCACACAGACTTGTGTTTGCAACGCAGAGGTTTCCTCTTTCGTCCTGAAAGGATCCCCAGTGTGGAATTTAAGAAGTCAAGTCGTGAATTTGTGGCTGTAGCTGTTCACTGCATGCAGATAAAGGAGGCCCGTTTTCAGCTGATCTCGCGCAGGAAAGCGTTGAGAGTGAGCTGCTTTGTAGTCCAGCAGGAAGGCTGAAGCTCTGCCAGCAGTGTGCGACACTTAAAAGAGGAAGTCGAGCAGAAAACCAATAGATCACAGGAGCTACAGACAGAGACATGCACTGTATGTGTGCTGACAGAGGGAGACAGAGACCAGATTATGTACTCCAAATAATAATAATAATAATAATAATAATAATAATAATAATAATAAACTGATAGTTACAGTAAAAAGTACGGTACAACAAATTACTAAAATTGTAATTTACCTTAAATCAGAGGTGACAAAAAGAAATGCATCACAAATATATGTATCCACAATAAATACCAACTATAAAAAATATTAATATATGTGGATAATTGTGTGCGTGTGCACAGTGCCATTACTTAAAAACAAACGCATAACGTTTTACTGTAAAACACACAAAAATGCCTCATCAGATTTATTACAGGTTTTTCACTGTATAAAGAAAGAAAACTAAACTTAACCAATTAACAGTATTACTTTCAGAATTTATAGATCTGGCTCCGTTTAAAAATTATGGCTCAGTTTAAGTCTGACATCACAAGTGAAAATGCGGTTAAATTTAGTTTTTTTTTTTTTTTTTACATTTTGGAAGAAAACCAATCAGATCATGACTGTTCACATGGTCAGTGCCACTAATGTGGTTATTTGATTAGTGAGACATACAAATAGGGCAGAGTCTTAAGTATTTATTTATTTATTATTTTGTCCTTATATCTATTTTATTTTTTAAATCCAATAATAATAATAATAATAATAATAACAATAATAACTTCATTACAAAGTTTAAATTAAAATCTCAAAAGATCAATGTGGTCTCAGGCCCAACTGTACAACAAACACATTAATCATTAATATCATCCCTTGTTTTTGCAAATGTATTTATTTATACACAAAAAAAAAAAAAAAAACAAAAACAAAAAAACATCCCACACTTAAAAGCAAAATGAGTGAGTAACAAACAAACACAACATGCAACTGAGTCTTTAGCGCCACCTTTTGTCTTTTTGGTGGAAGTCCTAATGTTAATTGCAGAAATTCATTTAATGTGTGGCTAAATTCTACAATACAATTGTTAATTTTACTACTTCATAAAACATGGCAGTTTCGTAGAAATACACTGAGAAAATCAGCACAATCACATCCAAGGCACGGTTTAAAACGTGCTGAAATGCTGAATTTGCTTGTTTTGGTAACATGCATCCCTATGTGAACTGCTTGTGGAAGAATGCAGTGATATGCTGGGCTGTGGCCTGTCCCACGATGGGCTCCAGCTCGTGCACCGAAGCTCCACTGAGCTGATGGATGCTGGGGAACCGCTGGAGGAGCTGCATGGCCTTCACCTTTCCAACGCCGGGAATCTGCTGAACCAGACTCAACACCACCGGCTCCAGCAGTCTGCACACGCTCTTCCTGCGGAACGGGTTCTCCTTGTTCTCTCCAAGAACCTGCGGAGGACAGCTGTGTTAGGATCTCCCGATGAACAGCACTGAAACATCCACGTATGAAGAACATGTGGCCTTGCAGAATTGTTTTGTATAAATCCAACAGGATGATCAAGAGCAGCCATGCTACCAGCACAAAAACACACTCACACAAAATAGCGCCTAATTATTATAATCGAAATGCATTGTGTATGTACAAGCATATATACAAATAAAAGGATGGGGGTTCACTCACCATCTGTGCTATAAGCTGAGCCGCTTCGGGAGCGGTGGACACAGGCAGAAGAGTCAAACCAAGCTCCAAAACCACAAGCTTCTGCAATCCGCTGAAGTACTGCTCACTCAGGTGAGTCTTCTCCACGATCACAATACCCTGCAGACCGCTGTTCGCCTACAACAGCAACGCCAGTTCGGTTTTATTCGACCATAAACCACCACAAAATAAATTCCAAAATATCCCAATCTGATCAGAGCTTTACATTTCTAAATCGGACAATATTCCTCCTGTGGCTGTTTCCTGCCACCAAATCGCTTTCTGACACATACAGGACACAGGTTTTATTACTGAGACAGAAGTCCACGACACCCAGCTCCTCCTCGAAGATCGTCTTCACACTCCCTGACAAGACACAAGTTGTTTTAGCTGCATCTATTTACATTAGACCAGATCTGTGATTATACTGATATTTACAAAATTGCAACACATAAGACTAGAAGCAAATACAGATCTTAAGAAATTAATCGATCGCTGTACAGGAGAAACAGAAACTTCTGATGAGCCAGGGTTTATATAATGGTGATTATATATAGTTACTTTTTTTTGTCCCTAGGTCTGGGTAATGTATTGTTTAACACAGGCGCAGACCACAAAGTATTCATTCAGGAATAGAAATATTATAAGCTTGTTTCCAATGCATCACTTCTCATTTTCGTGTAGTATAAATTGGTGTTTTAAAATAACTAAAACTGAACTAAAAAAAAAAAAAAAAAAAAAACACACACACACAACAACTGAAACTGAATTTAGTGAGCCAGGTCTGTTGTGTGAAGCTGATTTGAAGGCGTGTATTTAGCATACATAAAATATTAATTATAAATATTGCTATAAAGCAAAACAAACGTATCCGTCACTTTTTAAATCTAAAAATGTTAATATGAAGTTAAATGACTAACGTTAGTGTGAAAGTGTGTTTTCAAAAACACCGACCTCTGAGGCTGTGCACGAGGGCCGAGCCTCTCCAGCGCTCGTGAGCGATGATGTGTCCGTACGGAGGAGCGGCGTGCAGGAGCTTCGCGGGAACCGGTTTACTCTCCATCACAAACAACAACATCCGCGCACTCCAACAGAAACATCCCTTCTTCTTCCTTGGGCTCGCCGTAGAGTTACAACGAATTCTTACATAATCACCGCTAATAAACACGACTATAAATAGCTTTTATCAGTATCTTATTTATCTTTCTTCAGCAATCTCCCACTTCCGAGTGTCAGTAAACACGCAAGGCTCGTCAAATCTCGCGCCTGTTTTAACCAGCAAATATCGCGATGTTTCTGTAGCACCCCGCTGCCGCTGATTGGCTGCTGTGAGTCCATTTAAACAGTCGAATCCTTACTGGAGCGTTTAGATGAGTGTTTGCTGGAAGCATTGGGATTAATCTCAGCTGAAGAGTTTATCTAGCAGACTCTGTAGTGCGTATTGAGGTGAGTGCAGAGAATGTGTTAATACAGGCGTTCAATGCAATCGGGGTTAAATTGTACATTTGAGTATCGATCTTATATTAATTTTATAACATGCATTTCTGATTACAATGCACGCTGTAAAAGTCCAGTTCAGTTTGCTCAAACCAGAGAAGCAGGGCTTTTTTATGTATTTATATACACTGCTGTTCAAAAGTTTAGGATTCAACTTTCTATCAATTTAACACGTCCATTTTTTTTTTTTTTTTTTTTTTTTTTTTTTCAAAAATATTAATAAATAAAATACTGACCCCAAACTTTTGAACGGTAGTGTATATTGTTACAAAACATTTCTTATCTTTTTATTTATCAAAGTATCCTGAAAAAAGTCACAGGTTCCAAATAAATATTAAGCAGCAAAAAGGGTTTCCAATACTGATATTAAATCGGCATATCAGAGTGATTTCTGAAGATCATGTGACACTCTGAAGACTGGAGTAATGATGCTGAAAATACAGCTTTGATCACAGGAATAAATCACATTTTAAAGTATGTTAAAATAGAAAACCATTATTTTCAATGATGTAATAATATTTCGCAATATTAACTTTTTTTTAAATGCCACCTTGATGAGCAGAGTAGACTTCTTAAAAAAAAAAAAAAAAAAAAAGCATTACAAGTTCTGCTGATCCCAAACTTTTGAACAGCAGTGTATTTGTTTGTTTTAAAAATTGAGAATACAGGATGTTTTTAACCGATCACCATGTTGCATATATTTAATGTATTTTATGTTGCCAGCTACCAAGTGTTTTCAGGAGCAGCTGAACAAAAGGGAAATGTTTGTTATGTTTTACACCTGTCCTGGGGGTCTGTGTGCAGGGCGGTTGCTGAGGATGGGGCTTTGGTTTGTGATGCTGTGGGTGTTCAGTATGCAGTTCGGCGAGGTGCATGCTTTCTTTGACTGGCTGAAGAAGTCTGCCCCCGCTCCTGCTCCTCCAGAGGAAACTATTGCCCCCGTTCTGCTCCACGGAGAGACTCCGGCCTTTGAAATGAGTGTTGTTGATGAGAAGTTTTTGGCAGAAGCAAAGCAGATGGAACTCAGTCCGCTGGATAGCTGCCATTTCCGGGTAAGCACTGCACAGTGTGTATGGCAAGAATTTCACAATCAGCTATCAGTTAATGACAGGCAATACAACAACCATGTCAAGTCCGTTTTCTTTATATAGTGCTATATACGATACATATTGCTTCAAAGCAGTTTGTCACCAAATTCACATTGGTAGGCAATAAAAAAGCATATATATAAAAATATATATATATATATATATATATATATATATATATATATATATATATATATATCTATAGATATAATATATATAATATATATATATATGTATATATTTTGCTCCAAAATTGATATCTATATATATATGTATATATATATGTACACACACACAGTTTTGCTCCAAAATTGACATCTAGGTGATATATGCAATAAAAATGTACAGTATTTTTTACAACCAATGTGAATCAAACTTTTGACAGCATCATTCTGCACTTCAGCTTCTCATCAGATTTTATGTCCGATCAAATCTAGCATCTAAATCGACCCACCCTCTACTTTTTAAAAAAGATGCTAAAGCAGTGTCTGAATTAGTTTGCTTTGTACACACACTAACTAATTTTTGTGTGGTGAATAGCACGTAGTGCACTATATGGAGGATAGTAAACGATTTAAGCTATTCGCTATTTTTATAAGAAGGGTCGAGCTCTTTGTGTCCTGCCATGATTTATTCTTTCTATCAGAAATATGCCGGCACACAGAGAAAATGAAAGTGCATTTAAGCTGTTATTCTGCTTTTATAGACACACGTATGCTTCTTGTTTAAACAGGTTGTTGCTCAGCTCAAAGCTGCTTGCAGCGGCCTGTCAGAGGAGCAGCTGGCCAAACTGGGCGTGGCTTTGTTCAACTGCCAATCAGAGGTGGAGGGTCGCCGGACTTACCCTTGCACTGAAGAAATGGTATGAGCAATGGCCACAGCTTTGCTGTTTTATAGGTCCTAAATCTGCTGAACTGTTTGCAAGTGAAATACTTGTCATTCTCAGTCGACACAAGCAGCTCTAGTTGTGTAGTGCTTTGCATGTGAAATTCATTGAGTCTGATTAAACCGTTATTATCTCTCCCTGCAGTCTATAAAAGAGTGCACAGCAGACATGGACTCGGATACGTGGAATGCATATCACATTGTCAGTAACCGAGCGCGCTCCGTGTGTTACGCCACGCGCCAGCAGCACTTCCGCAAGCGAGCCGAGCTTACCGTCAACGCCCTGATCTCCACCGCAACTAACCAACTAGATGCTATGAAAGACCTAAAGGTGTGTTATAAAGATCTTAATTTCATGTTTGTTTTGCTCCTGGTCTTACTGTGCACAATCGTGTCATGTTTATTCCAAAAGAAAGCTCGCTCGGGTGCTTCTGTCTCATTCTGAGATCTCACATTATGGGTAGTATGGGTTGTGAATGCACTTTCGTGTTGACTTCACTGTTGTATGGCTCTTTGTGTTTGTTGATCTGCAGGAGGGTCAGAAAGAGCTGAAGGAGATGACCGCCGCGTCACTGGACAAGCTGCTGGAGGGTCACAGCGTCCTACAGCTCCAGCAAGGGACCCTAAAGGAAGGGCAAGAGCAGCTAGATGCCTCCATCAGTGAAAATCTGCAGAGACTGGCGCAGGAGAAGGCTCTCATCAGCACCGGGCAGCAGCTGGTGGCTCAGTTAATTCAGGGCATCACACAGAGAATGGGTCAGTCACAGATAAATGCGTTTGTTCAAAGCTGACCTGTGAGTTCTCACTTTATCAGTGGTTTAATATCTTCATAGTATCTTGGTTAAAGGATTAGCTCACTTCCAGAATAAAAATGTCCTGAAGATTTGGTTTGAGGAAAACATTCCAGGATTTTTCTCCATATAATGGACTTCACTGGGGATCAATGGGCTGAAGGTCCAAAATGCAGTTTCAGCACAGATTCAAAGGGTTCTACACGATCCCAGCCGAGGAAAAAGGGTCTCATCTAGCGAAATGATCGGTCATTTTCTTTAAAAAATAAAAATGTATATACTACAAATGCTTGTCTTGCACTAGCTCGACTTCACACATGATGTACTCACGTTGAAAAGGCCACACATGACGCAGGCTGAAGTACCGACCCACTGTTTGCAAAGGTAAGACAACGATGTTCTTTGCTACTGAAGACCGTAAGACATGAACATCTTGGATGACATGGGGGCGGGTGAATTATCAGGAGATTTTATTCTGGAACTGAGCTAATCCTTTAAGATATGAGAGTAAAGTGACCGATAGCATTAGTCATATCTGACCGCCGGTTGTTAGAATGTTTTGTATCTTTGTTTTGTTTCTGTTACACGTTTGCAGAGAATGTAAGTGGGCAGCTGAAGGATCAGAGTGCAGAAGTGCAGGAAGGACATCAGGCGATTCTTGAGGACCTGGCTGTGGTCCGAGGAAGTGCTCAGGACATCTATGAAAAAATGGGTGATTACTTCGGAAATGATACATTACCATTTGTTGTTACCAATGTAACAACAAACATTTGGAAGAATTACAATGCTATTTTTTTGTTTGTTTGTTTTTCTTTGTTTTTTGAAAATAAGTCTCTCCTGCTCCCCAAGGTTGTTTTTTTTTTTTTTTTTTTTTTTTTTTTTTCTTCCTCATCAAAATATAGTCATCTAGTGAAATATTCAAATACAGCAGTTGCTATAAATTGTAATGTGTTTTGAAATGTAATGTTTTCTTGTGATCAAAGCTGAATTTTCAGCATCATTACTCCAGTCTTCAGAAATCATTCTAATATGCTGATTTGCTGCTCAATTATTTTCAATTATTATTTGGTGCTCTGCTATTCTTATCAGTGTTGGGAACATGGGAAACAATGATTGGAAACACTGTTTTTGCAGCTTATTTTTTTTATTTTTTTATTTTATTTTATATATATATATATATATATATATATATATATATATATATATATATATATATATATATATATATATATATATATATATATATACACACACACACACTTTTATTTTATTTTTTTTATGTAAACCGTGATGCTCTTTTTCAGGGTTTGTTGACTAATAAGTGTCAAATAAATACATACAGGCATAAATACATTATACGTTCTGTAACACATGTCTTTTCTGTCACTTGATCATTATAATTAATACAAAATAAAATTTCTAAAATAGAAATAAAATAATTTCTTTACATTTCTAAAAATTAACTTCTTAAAATCTTACCTCAAACATTTGGTGGTGTGTTGGTTTCAGCAAACATGAAGCAGCACAACTGTTTTCAGTATTAATAATAATCAGAAATGTTTCTTGAGCAGCAAATTAGAATGATTTCTGAAGACTGGAGTAACGATACTGAATTTTTAGCTTTTAACAACAAATAAATTACGCTTTACAGTATATTACAATAGAAAATTAATAAATAACAAATAAATGCAGCCTTGGTGTGTGTGTATATAGAGACTTATTAAAAAATAAAATAAGACACACACACAGAGTAATAATTCCAAACTTTAGACTAGTGGTGTGTATATATACAGTATACATATCCAACATTTTCTTTAAGAACGCAACCCTGCAAGCACCGAACAATGTATTTGCAAATATCCAAAACACATTAGCACCATTTCAGCAACTAAACTTAAATGGCCGTGTCTGTGATCCAGAGCTCAATCTGAACGGCTTCCTGCAGCAGCAGAACACAACGGCTCAGTTCTACTCTGAGCTCATGAGGAAGCTGGAGCGCATGAATGGCACTCTGGGATACATGCTGACGTATCTGGACAACATGCAGCATCGCCTGGAGGACAGACTGCAGATGATCCAAGGCTATCTTGGCTGGGCAGGTGCATAGATTGTGTGCAAATTAATAAACAAGAAGAAAAATATGGGTATATGTTCTGGATGAATGTGTAATTCTCCTCCTAGGCCTGAGTCTGCGTGCTCTGTGGATGTGTGTGATGCATGCTGGTTACTTCCTGTTGTCTGCGGTGCTGCTGTCGTTCCTGCAGTGTGCCACGTTCTCCCGCATCTCTCTGCTCCTCATGGTCCCAATCAATGCGATCGCAGACATCAACCAGCAGTCTGCGCTCGACTTGCTCTCGCTCACGTTGTTGTTGTTCACACTTTCTCTAGGTAGTGTATCTGTACTGAGAACAAATGATTCACCTCTGCACTTTCAAACATTTTGTTCACCGTTTGTTCATGACTGTCCTCTTAACATTCTTGTGTTTATGATCCAGGTCGCTGGTTTGTCCTGCAGATGCTTTGGGCGTTGTCTAAAATAAAGGGCCAGACCTGCAGTCCCGCTCCTCTCCCTTTAGGCCCTCCTAAAGAGAAGACCCCAGAAAAACAGAGCCGATCAACTGAGCGCTGCCAGATGTCCTCTTCCACTCCTGTCCCGTGAGTTTAAGATTGTGGAGGAGAGTGAAGAAACGAACCGTTAACTAGCAACATTTCTTCAACCTCTCCTCTTGTTGCAGGAATGAGCCAGACTGTGATTTGGAGGTTGAGAGTTTCATGACGGGTAAATTCCTCTTGTGTCTCTTGTTCTGTGTATTCTAAAAGTCTCCATCTGATATGTGCAATTAATAGTGTCTTCAAAAACTACATTAAACTGCAAAACAGTGTACGTTTGTTGTAGATGCATTAAAAAAAAAAAAAAAAAAAAAAAAAAAAAGTTCAATCTCTCTTCTGTCTGTCTCTATCTATCAATCTCTCTCTCTTTCTCTCTACTATCTTGTGTAATTTTTGGCATAAATGCACTATATTTATATAAAAATGAACAATTAAAATAGATCAATTAATAACAAAACTATTAAAATCATAAAGAAAACATGATTAACTCTTCAGCAGGCTATCATGAGCAATCGTTTGGCATAAATGCACTGTAGTTATTGAACTGCTCTAAAACCGCCAACACAAGACTAAAATGAGAAGTTAACTGATCACATAAGGCAGCGTCGCAATTCCTGTTTTTCCTTTCCCAGATTTAAGACTTCTTAAAATGATAATTAGGCAAAGTGCAACTAAATTATAATTCTGGCATGTACTTGCCCTCATGTTATTCCAAACCTCTATGACTGACTGACTTCTGTGGAAACAAAGAGTTTTGGTTCTTATCAGCCTCCTTTGTATGGACAAGCTACAATGAAAGTCAATAGGAAATTGGGATGGTTCACCCAAAAATAAAAAGTCAGTCGTCACCATATAGTTTTCCAAAGCCATACAAGTGTTTGTTTGAACACGAAAGTTTTCGTAAAGTTGCATGCGCGGATCTGTTTTGAACCAGAGAATGTTAGCTGAAGCATAATGGGTCTCACACATTAAATGTAGATTTGTTACCTCACCTCAAAAAAAAAAAAAAAAAAAAAAATCACAATCCCTGGTTGTCAAAACTTTGCAGTGTTTGCAATGCCATAAGGGCCTTTCACAACACAGGAACCTTTTCATAGTACCAGAACATTTTGGCGTTTTCACACTGCAGGAACTGGGTGCGTGTTTTTTAAGTACCAGACTGCATTTTTCGAGAACCAGATTAGCTCCTACTCTGGAGCAGGGTCTAACCAGCACAACTGGTACTACCCGTGACACAAGTAGACATTGACTGGCCAGACGCATTCGAAAACGCCCTCACCCGCCATTATTTAAAACATACTGTAAACGTTGTCAACTTATTTAGCAAGTATGACGAACAACGATAAATATATGGACGCTGAAATGTAGGCACTTGTAGCCAATGTAGCACTGCCAGTTGTCTTTGGAGACTCTTAGACCTCCTTTCCGTTCTTTTAATCGCTTTACGTTTACGTCGACATTCCATGTCCATTATTGTGAAACCCGCGAGATACAACAAAAACACATCACAGATCACACCCACCCCCATCCTCCTAATCATAACATTGTTCTTCTTTGTTAACGTTGTTGAATGCCGCACACAAATGACATCACTGTCGACCGGCTTACGTCACTTCCTAGTACACACTGTCAGTGTGAATGCAACCCTTAATATGGTACTGGGAAATAGTTCGCGCAAAATTGTCCCAGTACTTTAGTACTGTACATTTAGTTCTGGAACTAAAGTGGTGCGAAAGGCCAAATAAAGACTTGGGGTGGACTCTGTTGACCTAGAGTAGTGAGCAACCAACTAGAATCCATATAGCATCACATCAAAATCATCTCAGAGAGAGCACATTTGTGTAATATTACCTCTCTCTCCATCTCTCTCCCTTCCTTGGTGTAGGTGATCCATACATACTGTCCATGTCCCCGTCTCAGTCTCATGGTCCACCAAAGTTCAGTCATCTAATCACAGGCACACCCAACCATTCAACCCCCAGATTCAAGAGTCGCCACAGCATTGGAGCAGTGAGTTGGTGGTGTTGGTGTTTTGTTGGTGCTGGATTCAGTTTATGCATAGATTTGATTCTCGTTTACGCTTTTTGTCTACTGTAATCAAATAGTAAATTTAATTGCTCTTGAAGAAAAAAAAACTCACTGGGAATTAAATGTAAACCTTGAAATGTATTTATTTTTTTTCTTCCCATTCCAATATCAAAAAAATGAAATCAATAAACACACACAAACGAAAAACACACATCTGTCTCAGGACTGCATTGCTTTATTACAAACTTTTTAGTACATAAATAAAATTCATTGAGAATTGATCACTATACTAAAGTTTTACCAATTCTTGGATCACTGTTAACTAGTTGCTTATAAGCATGCCTATTGTTAAAATATTGGATGTTTATTAATACCCCCAGGCCCCCTTGTGGCTGCCACTGATTTAGAAAATCGATTTTTTTTTTGGCAGAATCGCAATTGATATGTGAATAGATATGCACTAAACAAACAAAAACAATCATAGAAATTAATCATTAAATAAATAAAATAAATAGATTGCAAACGGCACATTTCTTCCAGCATGTTCTTGAAGTCATTGTCTGATTGGCAGGCAGTGTTTGACAGTGTTCCTCAGAGGAACCTAGGAGGTGTGTTGGAGACTGTGAATCACTCCCGAAGCTCAAGCCCCAACCATTCACTTGCCAGCAACAGGTATCCTTCAACGAAGTCTTATTAAAGTCCAGATCAATTCATCATTGACCCTTCATGCCAGTGGTTCCCAATCCTGGTTCTGCAGAACCCCCAACACGGCACATGTTCGATGTCTCCCTAATCAAACACTCCTGATTCAAGACCTCAGATGTGTGTCGGATAAGAGACGCATCAAAAAAGTGCAGTGTAGGGGGTTCTCCTGCTTTATGCAAATGAATAAAGAGAGGGCAAATGTGAACGGTTTATATGAAGCCATTATTTTGACTTTCATCTTAGGTCTTGGTATGGATAGACATGGAAAAATACCTTGTTTTTACTGTTTTCTCTTTTCAAACCTTTTATTTTTTGTGATTCTTTGTCAGGTCGCTCGCTGTGCAGCGGTATCACTCGGCTGGGTCAGCCATGCAAGAAGAGGGCTCTGCTGGGTCAGGACTACTGTAGACTACACGAGGGTGGTCACACCTCCTACAGTCGACTCAGAGATGAAGTTCATTAGAAGACAAGAAATGCTGAGTTCATTTCTGTTTACAGAAGTGTTTGCAGAATGTACATTGAATGCTGGAGCACCTTTCTCTTTTTAACTACTTGGTCGTGGTAGCTTGTCTTTTGGTCATAGTGGGTTTTATTTCACGTTTGTTGTAGTGACACTTATAGATGTATTTTGCATTATTTATAATAAATTATGTAAAGTAAGATTAAGATTTCACCATGCTGTCTGCAAATGCATTGTCTTACAAGCATTTATTAAAGCATTTTTATTTAATTTTTTTTTAAGAAAATGTTCTGGTAAATGAAGTGTGTGTGTTTTTAGAGCGCATTCGTCTATAAAGTTATCGATTTGAAAGGGAGAGAGAGCTATCCATTAGAATTCCCATTCAAGTATTAAAGACTCACAAGTATGCATGGCCTGTTATTGCCCTGTTTCTACCTGGTATAAACATGAAAGAGTTCTGGTTGTTCTAATCCTCTTTAAGAATTACGGAGGCCAATGTGCTCTTGGGAACCTTCAGTAGTTCATTTTAAATGCTTTAGTTTTTGTATATGGATAACTTTTGCAAGGCACTGTGTGTTACACCATACATGAGATTGAACATATTTTTTAAAAAAATTGAAATCAGGGACTCTAACAACAATACTGGACTCAGAAACGAGTAAAACAGGTTGTGGGTTTATTTCCCATGCAGGGAAAGCAAAGCATGAGATGTTAGGATGTACAGCTGCAACAAATCGACTGGGATCTGCAGCCCATTGTTCAATATACTGTTATGTTTGTGCATTATTAACATTTGAACTGAGTGGGGGAAAACGTTAGAATCAAAAAAGCAATAAGCAATTAATAAAAATTTCGCCTCCAGCAATCACTACAAAAGGGTGCATGTTTTCTGAATATATGCCATATTTCTCATTCCAATATATTTAGTTATTCTTGAGCATTTTTTCCTTGCTAAATCTGCAATGGCACACCACCGTTATATTAATTAATTCTAAGAATACGTTCTCTCTCATTTAACTCTGAATGCAGCTTCTCCTGACTTTTTCCTCTTGAAATTATATGTGTTGGCAACAACTAGGATAGTCGTCATTTCAAGGTGATGCCATCTCTAAATAGAACTAATCTGGGCAGTCACGCTAAACTTTATTATTTATGTATTATTGTTATTGTAATGTTCAAAAGATTGCAGGAGTTGATTCCGTCAGCTCTTACGACATGAGTCGGTAATCAGACTCTGGAATAGAGCAGCCCTACTGAACGCTGAGAGCGCGCAAGAGACCTCTGCATTTGACTGAATGATGGTGAAACGAGAAAAAGAAAGTAAAACTAAAGTTATAACATGTGGATTCAATGACTCCCAAGTGTTTATTCGTGTGTTGTCAGTCGACTATATGTTGCACTCTCAGACTGAATTATTATTTGAAGTCAGAACTAAAAGTATAGTTACAAGATATTTTTACAGCTGTGTGACGGAGAATGCTGTCAACATAAGTTCGAGAATAAAATGCTATTTACTACCTTCGATTTGCTCATTCGTTACGAGCAGCTCGTAAGTGTTTGAGTGGGCTTGAAGGAGCACAAAATGTTTTACAAGCAGGAATAAAGAACATTACACTCTGTTAGATACATTGAGGCGGCTCTGAAAAGAGCCTTTGGTGTTTAAAAGTTGGAGTCGTGGGTTTAAGCGCGCTCTCCGCGGATGCGGCGCGCCAGCTGGATGTCTTTGGGCATGATGGTGACTCTCTTGGCGTGGATGGCGCACAGGTTGGTGTCCTCGAACAGACCGACCAGATAAGCCTCGCTGGCCTCCTGCAGGGCCATGACAGCTGAGCTCTGGAAGCGCAGGTCCGTCTTGAAGTCCTGAGCGATCTCTCGCACCAAACGCTGGAAGGGCAGCTTGCGGATCAGCAGCTCGGTGGACTTCTGATAGCGACGGATCTCTCGCAGAGCCACGGTGCCGGGCCTGTAGCGATGAGGCTTCTTCACGCCGCCGGTGGCTGGAGCGCTCTTACGGGCGGCTTTGGTAGCGAGCTGCTTTCTCGGGGCTTTGCCTCCGGTGGATTTACGGGCGGTTTGTTTGGTTCTTGCCATGGTTTCTACAAGATTTCTGTCTTGTTTTCTAAAACAGAGTGATAATGTTCCTATCTGAAGCAACTTTTTAAACTGTCCTGCCGCATTGGGCGGTGCGTCAACAGAGGCATCTGATTGGTTATTGTGGTTTCGTCGCAGCGTGAGGCAGCCAATGGCAGTGCGTTTCTTGTTTTCGAACAAGTGGAGGCAGTCTTTCCCGCTCAAATGTTGTCTTTTCAGTGTCCCAAATATTAGAACCTGAAAATGCTGTTTTTATTGTTCTATAGATTTATGTTTATCGGGAGGCTGCTCTATTAGAATCAGAGCTAATGTAATGTTATAAGTAACTTACTTTTTGTATTTACACTAGATGTGAAAGTGGGTTGGAGGGTGTTACTATTCATTAACGTTTAAGATGTTTCCCTCTTGTCCTATTGTAGTGTAACAACTTTTCCACGTTTTATTATAACGTTCATTTAATGCGCTCTGCTCGCGCCGCTCATGTCAAGAGTAGACGCAGCAAAAGTTATAACAAACAGTATTAGAGTAGCCATTCAGATAAATTTCTTTTTTTATACAAATCGCTCTTCTCGAGAAAGTGGGTGGCTCTGAAAAGAGCCTTTGGAAGTGTGTACTCTTGTGTTTACTTGGTCTTGGCGGGCTTCTCGGTCTTCTTGGGCAGCAGCACGGCCTGGATGTTGGGCAGCACGCCGCCCTGAGCGATGGTCACTCCGCCGAGGAGTTTGTTCAGCTCCTCGTCGTTGCGCACCGCCAGCTGCAGGTGACGGGGGATGATACGGGTCTTCTTGTTGTCCCGAGCGGCGTTTCCGGCCAACTCCAGGATCTCAGCGGTCAGATACTCGAGCACGGCGGCCAGATACACCGGAGCACCGGCACCGACGCGCTCGGCATAGTTGCCTTTGCGGAGAAGTCTGTGAACACGACCGACGGGGAACTGAAGCCCTGCCCTGGAGGAGCGAGTCTTAGCCTTAGCTCTGGCCTTACCGCCGGTTTTGCCTCTTCCACTCATTGTCGGATTGTTGTAACTGTCACTGACGATCAACTCCTAAAATAATAACTTTTTGGTCTGACAACCGCTCTTTAAGAGACAGTGCCCGTCTTCTATTGGTCCGAGGCAGCTATAGTTGCAAACCAATCACTGCACGTCCCTCGAAATTCCAAACTCCTCCCTCTTCTCTCTGCACGGGTCCTCATTCAGTGTTGCCAATTTAGCAATTTTGTTGCTAAATTTAGCAACTTTTCAGACTACCCTTGCAACTTTTATCCCAAAAGCACCTAGCAACAAATTTAGCAATTTTTAAAATTTATTTGGCAACTTTTAGCAACTTTTGATAAGTGACTCATGCAATACAAAGGCACACATTTTCCATCCAAATTACACAAAAAGAGCAAAACAAAGATGCCTTGCAGTACACAGATCACGTGAACTGCTATTTGCAATTGTTCAATTTAATAATCTTATCATAATTGTTCATTTATGATACACTTTGTTAGTAGCTCGTACCTGTGATTGTTGACCAGTCAGTACTCTGTAAGAAAAATGGAAAAGATACTAGTAATTTTCCAGTACATTATCCATTTTCACCCTGTAACCCGAAAACACTGCATAATTTAAAATGCAGGTAAAAAAAAAAATAAAAAAAATTCATATGAACATAGTAGATTGTGTCATATTTTTACAGACTTTTCTTAGAGTGTAGCACACTAACTACTAATACACTGCTTAAAGCATAATTGTTGGGAAGGTGTAGTATGACTAGTTTACCAGCTATTAAAAATGTAAATTGTAATCATTCAAAAAATTTGTTAATGTTCAATAATTCGATAATTCAATATTTTCTAGCAGCGATACTGATATCTCTAAACTAAACTGATCTTTTAAATAATATTAAAAAAATTAAAAGAATATAATCAGTAATTATACTCACTTAATATTAGATTTTAAAGCCATGGTTTGTTGTAGTTGTTGTTTTACATTTCATAGGCCTTTTTTAGACTTTTTTTTTCTCTGACAGATTTATTAACAGCAGTTACAGAAAACACAATCCATTTAAAAACCAAACAAAAACAAAAAATTTTGTAATATAAACAAATGTACTTGCACAAACTAGCCAATTTAAAAGAAATATTACATGTACACAAAAGTTTGGGGTCAGTAAGATTTTGTAATATATATATATATATATATATATATATATAATAGATATATATATATATATATATATATATATATATATTTATATATATATATATATATATATATTTTAAGTCTCATGCTCACCAAGGCTGCACTTATTTGAACAAAACAAACAAACAGTAAAAGCAGGAATATTGTGAAATATAACAGTTAAAAATAACTCTATTTTAATGTATTTTAAAATGCATCTGTGATCAAAGCTGAATTTTCAGCATCATTACTCGTCTTCAGTGTCTCGTGATCCTTCAGAAATAATTCTAATAACATTTGCTGCTCAAGAAACATTTATTATTATTGCTGCTTCATATTTGTGTGGAAACCATGATGCATTTTTTTTTCACAATTAATTTTATATATATAGTAACAATGATATGTAATGTAATGTAGCAATGGTTTCTTGAGATCATCTTATGCTTCTGATGCTTTTGGGAAACGCAGCGCTGTTTGAACAAGCGCTGAGCCGTGCGTCAGCAGCGAACGCTGTCTGTGATCGATTGGTTCTGTCTTTCAGCATCTGCTTGTGTTCCGATGAGCGGGAGAACACAATCATTCACTAATATAGTCTATTTTTCCACTTAGAAGCTTATTTTATGCACCGAATTACATCAGTATCGAGATATATAAAAATAACCATATTAAGACCTTACACACAACATGCATATATCGAGAACATTAAGCATGGGCATTAACACCTGTGATTTTCTTTTGTTTTAATAATCAAAATTTGATAAAATCTAAATGATTTTAATCTACTATTAAATGCTAGATCAGTGATATCCAAAATAAGGAAATTAACATTTCTTGTTTAGTGATCAAAACATTTCAGAAGACAAACAAAATTAGACAGTTTACGAAACAACCACACCAGCTTTTTTTTTTTTTTTTTTTAAATGGCCTTCATTGCTTAACGCCTTGTAGCATGTCTAATTGTTTATTCCTTTAAAATAAAAGTGCTGGGTTTATTGACCGAACCCACCAGACAATAGGATGAAAAGCTCTTTGGCAGAAGACATGGGTGGCTCTTAAAAGAGCCGTTGGGGTTGTAGAAGTCAGATTACACTCTACTTGGAGCTGGTGTACTTAGTGACGGCCTTGGTGCCCTCAGACACGGCGTGTTTGGCCAGCTCTCCGGGCAGCAGCAGACGCACGGCGGTCTGGATCTCTCTCGAGGTGATGGTGGAGCGCTTGTTGTAGTGAGCGAGACGAGACGACTCACCGGCGATGCGCTCGAAGATATCGTTGACGAAAGAGTTCATGATCCCCATCGCCTTTGAGGAGATCCCGGTGTCAGGATGAACCTGCTTCAACACTTTGTACACGTAGATAGCGTAGCTCTCCTTCCTGGACTTTCTGCGCTTCTTTCCTCCTTTAGCGGCGGTCTTAGTGACCGCCTTCTTGGAGCCCTTCTTGGGAGCGGATTTCGCTGGTTCAGGCATGTTGCAAGTGTCGAACTAAACAATAGCTTTCCTTATACGAGCGTACCGGGTATTTATTGAAAGCTCATGCTAATTTATGAGGGCTGGGTTGCATTTCCTGATTGGGTCTTTGTGCACAACGAATGAAGAAAACATATTTCATTGGTTAGAAATGGGCTTCTAGACAGACACATCCGCCAATCACAGACTTCTAAATTTGAATGCTACCCGTCGCCTCCCCCACACACACTTTCCCGCTAAAGATTTTTTTTTTTTTTTTTTTTTTTTCAATCACATTCACGGAGCAGAAAAAATAAAGAAACACAAAAGAGACTTTTCTTATTTTACATACAATTGTACAGATTTAATTAACTCTTGGGGAGAACACGGATTTCAGTGAATTAATCAAGCTCGAGATAAATACAAAAACACAATATATTTAAAAATTCCATATCCTCAATCAACTAAAATTAACTTTGTACAAAAACTTCAAATAAATGCATAAATTTAAATAAATTTAAAAACGCCTTTATATTTCAGTGTGCTAAAACTACTTTTACTTTATTAAGATTTTAACAGAGAACTCAGACTATGTACTTTAAAATTTATTACCAAGTAATTCAAAGAATATTATGAAAACAGCTCTTTTTGAAAACTGTGGGTGGCTCTTAAAAGAGCCGTTGGGTTTTTAGAAGTGTACAGATATATTTAGCCTCCGAAGCCGTACAGAGTGCGTCCCTGTCGTTTCAGCGCGTACACGACGTCCATGGCGGTGACGGTCTTTCTCTTGGCGTGCTCGGTGTAGGTCACAGCATCGCGGATCACATTCTCCAGGAACACCTTCAGCACACCGCGGGTCTCCTCGTAGATCAGACCGGAGATACGCTTGACTCCGCCGCGGCGAGCGAGACGGCGGATGGCGGGTTTGGTGATGCCCTGGATGTTATCACGCAGAACCTTACGGTGACGCTTAGCGCCTCCTTTTCCAAGTCCCTTACCGCCTTTGCCTCTTCCAGACATGTTTACAACTTTCAAATTCACTACGCTGCACAGTCAAGCTGTTTATGAAAAGTAGGTCGATACAAATAGTACTTTAAAATCAGTTACAGGACCTACTTGAAACACAGAAAGGCGGAGCTATACAGCAACATACGTCATCATTCCAGTATGTATGGACAACGTCGGAGAATCACATGGTATAAATTACCTAATTCTCAGCCGCCTTTTTAACATTTCTTAAATTAAATTGATGCATTTCTTAAATCTCTTAGGTTGATTAAAAACAATAAAAGTGAAAAAAAAAAATATATATATATACAGTACAGGTCAAAAGTTTGGAAACATTACTATTTTTAATGTTTTTGAAAGAAGTCTCTTCTGCTCATCAAGCCTGCATTTATTTGATCAAAAATACAGAAAAAAACAGTAATATTGTGAAATATTATTACAACTTAAAATAATAGTTTTCTATTTGAATATACTTTAAAAAAAAAAAAATTCTTCCTGTGATGCAAAGCTGAATTTTCAGCATCATTTACTCCAGCCTTCAGTGTCACATGTAACATCCAGTCTATCACATGATCATTTAGAAATCATTCTAATATTCTGATTTATTATGAGTGTTGGAAACAGTTCTGCTGTCTAATATATTTGATGAATAAAAGGTTAAAAAGAACTGCATTTATAAAAAATAAAAAAAAAAAAAATCTAATAATATATATTCTAATAATATATATTCTTTACTATAACTTTTTATCAATTTAACACATCCTTGCTGAATAAAAGTATTGATTTTATTTAAAAAAAGAAAGAAAAAAACATTACTGTCCCCAAATTACTGACCAGTAGTGTATATTGTTATTTCAAAATATTTATATTTTAAAAACATAGCTTCTTTTTTTATTTTTATTTTTTTACTTTTTATTCATCAAAGTATCCTAAAAAAAAGTATCACATGTTCTGAAAAAATATTAAGCAGCAGAACTGTTTCCAACTTTGATAATGAATCATCATATTAGAATGATTTCTAAAGGATCATGTGATAATGATCCTAAAAATTCAGCTTTGCATCAGAGAAATAAATGATAATTTAAAGTATAATACATTTTAAAACAATTATTTTAAGTTGTAATAATATATCACAATATTAATTTTTTTTTTCTGTATTTTTGATCAAATAAATGCAGGCTTTATGAGCAGAAGAAACTTCTTTCAAAAACATTAAAAATAGTAATGTTTCCGCACATAGAAAACAGCTGTTTTAATATATATATATATATATATATATATATATATATATATATATATATATATATATATATATATATATGTATATATTTTTTTAGTATTTTTTTAGTTAGTATTTTAGTTAGTATTTTTTTATGATGATTGTTTTGCTAATACCACAGCACAGAATTACGTTGTGTCACTTCAAGTTATGATGTGGCCCTTGCGACAAAGAATCATAACTTGAATTGTCTCATTATGATTAAACAGGCGTGCATCATAATTAGGCAAGACGCTAATATAAACTGAAAACAAGGCCACTAGTCAGTATTTCAGCAACCATTGATTTAAATATCAACTGACCAAATGTCATAATATCAGCAGGGTTGTAGCCTATATCAACTTTTTTGGGACTCGCTTGTTAAGTCTGAAGTCACGTGTCACCTCTTCCGTGTCCATCAGATACCTACATTTGTGAGTGATATTGACTGGAAAAAAGTCTGGCTTCTGCCCAATCGATATCTCTTAACAAATAAAGTGAAAGAAGTATCCTTTAAACTTCTCCACAGAATATACCCTACTAAACATTATTTAATTAAATTTAAGAACGATATTGATGTTAGCTGTGGCTTTTGCAAGCAGAAGCCAGAGACAGCTGTTCATTTATTTTGGCACTGCCCTTTTGTGTCTTTTTTTCTGGAGGAATGTACTTGGCTTTTATTGTTAGTTATGTTGATGGAGATTTTATATAATAGAAAAAAGATCTTCTATTAATCACTACAAAAAACAAAAAAAAAAAAAACACCATCAATTATATTAATTATATTATAATTTATACAAAAATTTTATACAAAAGGTGCTAATATACACTCACAATGCGATATAATACTACCAAAAAAATTATAATCCTAACCTTTAACTCCATACCGAAATCCCAGATAGTCAGACAATGAATATATAAATAAAAATAAATAAATATAAAAATTATTTTTGTTTGGGACGCTGTGAGCATGGAGACTGTACATTGTAAGTTTGAAAACGTTTAGATTAAATGTTTAATATAAATAAAAAGTGCTCATAAATGGCTGCTGAGGTCGTATTGTGAAGCCAGTTGAGGCTTGGACCTGGAAACAGCGCTTCTTACGTCATCACCTAACAACCGAATAATGGTTAAATATATTTAATTTGTTTGGATACGGAGCTGAATATAAATGCATATGGTAGGCCTAAGTTTGAGAGTTTTTTTTTTTTTTTCCCATTTGTCGGTAACTACATTTCTATCAGAATAATTTTATTTGTTTTCTTTTTCAGATAAGAGATTTAATGTCTGTGTACCGAAAGTGACAATCCTGATGTTCATTTTATCATCTGTCCTGAACATCTGTCTCTCTCTGTTTTACACAATGTTATAAACATTAAATTAACTCTTGAAGGGAAAATCAATATACTGCGAAAGAAAGAAAGTTAAAAAAAAACAAAAAAACAAAAAAAAAACCTTGACGTTTAAACCTTTCTGCAAAAAAAAAGTGTTTGTGTAAAATTGTTACTTAGCAATTCTCAACAAAAAAATAAATAAAAATAAAATACACATTTGGAATTATATTATAGTAATTAAAGGGGATAGTTCACCCAAAGATGCCAGTTACCCCATGATTTACTCCCCTTGCAGCTTCCAGAGGGGGCTGTGATGGTGTTACCGGCCCGTTTCTTCACTCTAGAGTTGTAGAAGTGCTGAAGGGTGGGCAGGTGCACCATCCTTTCAGCTGTCCTGACAGTCCGTGGCAGTCCTCTTATATCTCATTTGCTGGCTGACCCAAACCAGACCGTTATAGACAATATACAGGATTCAAATGGAAGGTATACAAAATAATGAGACTGGATTGAGAAGACAAGAAGAATCAATATCTAGAATCTGAATCGGCCATACAACATAAAAAACGCGAGTTACGTAATCAGATTACTTTCCAAGTGGATTATAGGCAGTGTTGGGGGTAATGCATTACAAGTAACGCGAGTTACGTAATCAGATTACTTTTTTCAAGTAACTAGTAAAGTAACGCATAACTTTTTAATTTACGAGAAAATATCTGAGTTACTTTTCCAAAAAAGTAACGCCAGTTACTTTGTATTCCCATTTTTTGACTGACACGCCTCCTGTTCCCATATTGGGAGAAATCGGAAGTATGAAGGCGTTGTGTGCGCTGTGTGAACATGATGTTACTGTAGTTCTAGACTAAATGTGAATGTGCATTAATTCATCCCACTCACAAAAAAACAAAAAACAAAACAGATTTAGTATTCATCAAAATTAATCAAAACAGTGAAAATGCAAACTCAGAATATCACGCAAACCTGCAATAACTAAATATATTAAATAACACAAATGTATCTATTCCCATTTTATTGACAGTGTCTTTGCTGCTGACCTTTAATGATCCAGTTCAACCATACTAATAATCAAAAATGACTTTAGATAAACTAACAATTGTGCTTCATTGTTTTTTTTTTAATTGCTGAAGAGTGTTGAACCTTCTTCTCCTGTGTTCTACTGTACATACATGAATTTACTTTTCCTTCAGCCTGAGGTTTATTCATTACACTTTTTGCTGTGAAAGGGCTTTTACATTTGCTATAAATAGAACTTCTTAAATTAAAAACAATCAAGCCCTGCTCATATTTAAAAAGTAACGTTAAAGTAACGCAAAAGTAATTTAACACATTACTTTCCATACAAAGTACCTAAGTAACGTATTTAGTTACTTTTTTAGGGAGTAACGCAATATTGTAAGGCATTACTTTTAAAAGTAACTTTCCCCAACACTGATTATAGGCATTGTGGAAATTATGAAACTGTTGAACGTCCGACTGCACTGTAACGTTAGTGCATATAACAATGAATGACAAATGTTAGAAGTTAAAATACTGGAGGTGAAATCAATGTTAGAATTTTAATAAACATTAACATCGCTCTGTTAAATTATCTAAAACAAACAGGAAATTAGATAGCCTACAAACTTAATTCTATAATTTTATTTTGAATATATATATATATATATATATATATATATATATATATATATAGAGAGAGAGAGAGAGAGAGAGAGAGAGAGAGAGAGAGAGAGAGAGAGAGAGAGATAGTGATACAAAGAGCATGTATTTCATTTGTTACACCAATGGACAGCTTTAATTTCACTTTCAGTGAAGTTTGTTTCTGTCTGCAGTTGTTTTATTGTTAAAGACAATGTATCAACGTGCTACACTTGGAGCCATTAAAGCTGCGAAAGGAAAATAAAATGTATTGAAAAAAAGAGATTAAGTTTTAACATTCACTTGTAGTAACAATAGTATTTTTCCCATTAACACGGTTTAAATTTCCTCTACAGAAATGTAATTGCATTAACGGAATACATTTGAGGTCGCTGTATATTTTATATATTCATGTCACCTGTTGGAGAGATTTTGAGTGGGTTTAAATGAGCAAATCAACATAAACAAGGAAATCCCACTCTGTTAGATAAATTGAGGCGGCTCTGAAAAGAGCCTTTGGGTTTAAAAGTTGAAGTCGTGGGTTTAAGCGCGCTCTCCGCGGATGCGGCGCGCCAGCTGGATGTCTTTGGGCATGATGGTGACTCTCTTGGCGTGGATGGCGCACAGGTTGGTGTCCTCGAACAGACCGACCAGATAAGCCTCGCTGGACTCTTGCAGGGCCATGACAGCTGAGCTCTGGAAGCGCAGGTCCGTCTTGAAGTCCTGAGCGATCTCTCGCACCAGACGCTGGAAGGGCAGCTTGCGGATCAGCAGCTCGGTGGATTTCTGATAGCGACGGATCTCTCGCAGAGCCACGGTGCCGGGCCTGTAGCGATGAGGCTTCTTCACGCCGCCGGTGGCTGGAGCGCTCTTACGGGCGGCTTTGGTAGCGAGCTGCTTCCTCGGGGCTTTGCCGCCGGTGGATTTACGGGCGGTTTGTTTGGTTCTTGCCATGGTTTCTACAAGATTTCTGTCTTGTTTTCTAAAACAATGATAATGTTTCTATCTGCAGCAACTTTTTAAACTGTCCTGCCGCATTGGGCGGTGCGTCAACAGAGGCATCTGATTGGTTATTGTGGTTTCGCCGCAGCGTGAGGCAGCCAATGACAATGCGTTTCCTGTTTTCGAACAAGTGAAGGCAGTCTTTCCCGCTCAAATGTTGTCCGTTCAGTGTCCCAATATTAGAACCTAAAAATGTTGTTTTTATTTATCTATAGATTTATGTTTGTCGGGAGGGTGCTCTATTAGAATCAGAGCTAATGTAATGTTATGTAACTTACTTTTTGTATTTACACTAGATGTGAAAGTGGGTTGGAGGGTGTTACTATTCATTAACTTTTAAGATGTTTCTCTGTTGTCCTATTGTAGTGTAACAACTTTTCCACGTTTTATTGTAACGCTCATTTAATTCGCTCTGCTCATAACCAGAGTAGACACAGCAAAACTTATAACAATCAATATTAGATTATCCATTCAGATTTTATATATATACACATATATATACACATATATATACACATATATATATACACACATATATATATACACACATATATATATATATATATATATATATAATATATATATATATATATATATATATATATACACACACACACACACACACACACACACACACACACACACACACATATATATATACACATATATACACACACACACACACACACACACACAAATCGCTCTTCTCGAAAACGTGGGTGGGCTCTGAAAAGAGCCTTTGGAAGTTGTGTATTCTTGTGTTTACTTGGTTTTGGCGGGCTTCTCGGTCTTCTTGGGCAGCAGTACGGCCTGGATGTTGGGCAGCACGCCGCCCTGAGCGATGGTCACTCCGCCCAGGAGTTTGTTGAGCTCCTCGTCGTTGCGCACCGCCAGCTGCAGGTGACGGGGGATGATACGGGTCTTCTTGTTGTCCCGAGCGGCGTTTCCGGCCAACTCCAGGATCTCAGCGGTCAGATACTCGAGCACAGCGGCCAGATACACCGGAGCACCGGCACCGACGCGCTCGGCATAGTTGCCTTTGCGGAGGAGTCTGTGAACACGACCGACGGGGAACTGAAGCCCTGCCCTGGAGGAGCGAGTCTTAGCCTTGGCTCTGGCCTTACCGCCGGTTTTACCTCTCCCGCTCATTTTAGAAGCTCGCAGTAGTAGCTACAGCTGTTTAACGTATGAAATAATCGAGATTACGGGACAATCAGCGTTTAATAGAGAGTGCTCGTCGTCTATTGGCCAGAATCTGTCACAGATGAAAACCAATCACTGCAGATCCCTCCAAAACTCGAAACCCTCTCCTCTTTCTCCCAGCATTTTTATTGTTATCTGTTGTAATGAATTAATGAATATTTAATATATAAATGCATTATATATTAAATGTGCGTTTAAATTATAGACTGTATGGTTTAAATGCAAAAGAAGATAAGATAACAAGTATAAAATCGCACGTTGAATTATATGTCCAGACAGGGGCGGTTCTAGGGTGAGTGGAGATCCGGGGCTTAGCCCAGAAAAATCCATGTATGTGACTTTTTATTTTAATAAATCAGAAAGATGTACCTTGTTTAAAATATACAAAAACAATAAAAAAACAAATTTTAAAACATTTTATTTTAAGTTTATCCTTTGTATCCTGACACATATGCTGATGTTGTGTCTTTATCTCGCTTTTTTTTTTTGTCTCTGTCTCTCAGTTTTCTTTTCTTTTCCAATCAAGCCCGACTGGCTACACTCGTCCTGGTAGAACAGGAATAAGAAGCAAACATTAAGCAGTGCACTGAC
Source organism: Cyprinus carpio (assembly GCF_018340385.1). Taxonomy (NCBI): domain Eukaryota; kingdom Metazoa; phylum Chordata; class Actinopteri; order Cypriniformes; family Cyprinidae; genus Cyprinus; species Cyprinus carpio. Next base: position 17,745,126 of record NC_056596.1, on the reverse strand, counting down.
ATACTCTTACTCTACAAAGATATACCGGTCAAAGGACTTTATCTCTGTGTTTATGCATTACAGTAAACAGATTCAAGTTATTCAGTCTGGCAGATAAACCGTACCCTCTACTGAAGTCTGTGCATCATTCATATCTCCATGTGTTTCAGTTGTTTTGTAACTCTTCCAGCATGTCATGGAAGCCTTGTTCATGCTCTCTGAATGATTCTAAAACCCTTTTCCAGTTGGAGAAACCTGCAATTGTTAATGTGTCTTTGCTGTTTCGGATATGATGCTTGCCAAAGAGGCGACAAGAAAAGCAGAATGCAGAATTTCTGGATATACTCAAGCCACGGAAATGCATCTAGCCAATTCTTATTAAAAGCTCTCTGCTGTGTTCCAAATTGGGGTAAAGGTATACTGCTGAAGCTTCACGTGTTTTGGACCTGTCTGCAGTGTTCCTAGATCATCCCTTTCACCTTCTAAAGCCTCTTCTTTCCTTGCTGACTCATCTAAGACATGGTAAAATAGTAAGCTCAGCTCTATTATTGTTTTAATAGTCTTCACTTAACGGCATGATTTTTGTGAGAATAGATAAAAAAGGTGAATAAAGAATCTATAATAAAAAAAAAAAAAAAACTTCACCCATTCTTCCTGCACATATTACATTTTATAGGCTACCTTATTCTTACTTTATACTTACACTTACATATATAATACACACACAAACACTAAAAGCAAGGATAATTATAAACACAGGGCTCTATACACTTATATTTTTGAAGGAGCACTTACACAGAACTTACAAATTGCATAAATAATCTTATGAGGCTAATGTATCAAATATAAAATTTGGAATACAGAAATATGAAATTATGAAAAAAATTAGAATGGTACTTTGCCACTAGATGGCGGTAAGCCACTCCCTTAATGAGTGAGTCGGTCAGTCATTTAATCAATGGATTCGTTCGAAACAGATGATTCATTCAGAAAAAAAGCAAGCAACTGTTTTTATGAATGGGTCAGTGAATCATTTACTCGAGCAAATTTATTCAGTAAACACTGCTGTGTGTTGCTGCAGAGCACAACAACATGCTTTGTTTTGAACCATTTCCTTTGCGAAATGTGTCTTTTTTATTATCTTGTTTATTGAATTGTTGCCCTGACACGAAAAGTCTGCCACAGACCGTGCTAACCAAACATTATAACCGCTCTGTGTGTGTGTGTGTGTCCTAAAGACTGTGCTGCGCAAGCGTTAACTGTTAGATGTTCAAAATGTAACGTTAAATCAGACACAATTTAAAACCGAAAAAGAAATATAAATACTATGATTAAAAGTTACAGATACCTGAAGCTGTTGTTTCTTGGCGTCTAAATGTTGTCTATTCTTTTGAAGAATTTTGAAATATCCATTTCAATTTTCAAATAAATTGATCTAGTAAAATACTACACGCCAACAAACCACCTGGCTCCAAAAGATCTCATATCATTGGCTGGATCGTACAGACGCTCATCGATGGTTGGCCAGTTTACATGTCAGTCAGAAGCACTAGACTCAGTGGGCGGTTTTTGTCGGGTGTGAATGACAAACGCGTAAATTGACAGACACTGTAGACGTGAGAGTCGAGAGATATTTATTTATTTATTTATTTATTTAAATTCTAATATAAATTACTTTATTGGGCATGAAAACTCATTGATGCATGGTGGTAATAAAAACATTCGGGGCTTTACTGAAAACATTCGGGGCTCCAGCCCCCTTAGCCCACCCCTAACGCCGCCCCTGTGTCCAGATAAACACTGGAAAGACAGAAACTGTTGATTTTGAAAGTAAACCAGCCTCTTCTCTTCAAATCAAGCCTATCCGTTTATTTGAATGCATCCTATCAATAAATGTGCTTCAAATATTGTATTTAAGATGCTGATGTGATTTTTTGTTTGTTTTGTTTTTTACATACAGTATTATAATGTATTGCAGACTGTATTGTCCTAATACTTAGATAATACAAGTACCCTCAAATGCTCAAAAGCAGCATTAAATAAAGATCATTAATACTTTGCTCTTTAATCGTAGCAATCTTAAAAGAGCTGTTTTGTTTTGGGAAGAATCAGTCTTAAAGACTCATTTCTTTTTGGGTGCCGCCTTTTTAGGGCTCTTGGCTGGTTTCTTATGTGTATACATATATATATATACTTAAAATTTAATTTATTCCATATATATATATATAGATAGATAGATAGATAGATAGATAGATAGATAGATAGATATAGATGTGTGTGGGTGTGTGTAAATAATGGATTTCTACTTTAATATACTTAAAATTTAATTTATTCCTGCGCTGGCAATGCTATATTTACGGCATCATTACAGTCATCAGTGTCACATGATTCTTCAGAAATCATTCTATTATCCGGATAGAAATGCTACACACATTTCTTATATTCAACGTTCTGGTCAATGTAGCTCTGCCCATGTATTTGATTCATAGAAAACACACACGCACCTAAAGAAATAGTATGGGAAATAAATGCTGTTCTTTTGTTCTAATCTTTAATTCTGAAAAATTGTTTAAGTTTGAACAATATGTAACACGGAATACAATTCTGTTGACGGTTTCGTTATTTGAGTAATAAGACTATTGTTAGAAAAACAAGAACAAGCTTAAATAGTATTTTAGAGATTTTGTGTGATGCAAGCATTTACTGTATATTAAGGGTTTTTGTTCGTCCAATAAGCTAAACTTCTCTTTAATAAAACCTTGATTTAACAAACAACCACATATTTAAACGCTGAAAGCCCTTTAACTGAAATGATGGGTGGCTCTTAAAAGAGCCGTTGGGGTTGTAGAAGTCAGATTACACTCTATTTGGAGCTGGTGTACTTGGTGACGGCCTTGGTGCCCTCAGACACGGCGTGTTTGGCCAGCTCTCCGGGAAGCAGCAGACGCACGGCGGTCTGGATCTCTCTCGATGTGATGGTGGAGCGCTTGTTGTAGTGAGCGAGACGAGACGACTCACCGGCGATGCGCTCGAAGATGTCGTTGACGAAAGAGTTCATGATGCCCATCGCCTTGGAGGAGATCCCGGTGTCAGGATGAACCTGCTTCAACACTTTGTACACGTAGATAGCGTAGCTCTCCTTCCTGGACTTTCTGCGCTTCTTTCCTCCTTTAGCGGCAGTCTTAGTGACCGCCTTCTTGGAGCCCTTCTTGGGAGCGGATTTCGCTGGTTCAGGCATGTTGCAAGTGTCGAACAAAACAATAGCTTTCCTTACAGGAGCGTACCGGGTATTTATTGAAAGCTCATGCTAATTTATGAGGGCTGGGTTGCATTTACTGATTGGGTCTTTGTGCACAACGAATGAAGAAAACATATTTCATTGGTTACAAATGGGCTTCTAGAAAGACACATCCGCCAATCACAGGCTTCTAAATTTGAATGCGTCCCGTCGCCTCCCCCACACACGCGTCTGTTTTTCCCGCCCAATATGTTTTTGTGACTACGATCACGAAAAAAAAAAAAAAAAAAATCGTATTATTGACATCCTATTGTGCACATGATTTAATGAACTCTTGGAGACAACACGAATTTCCGTGAATTAATCAATTTAAGATCGAGATTAAGGAAAAAAAAAAAAAAAAAAAAAATACATTTCAGTGTGCTAAAATTACTTCTACTTTGAAGATTTTAAAGAACTCAGACTGTGTACTTTAAACTGATTACAAATTAATTCCCTGAACATTATGAAAACAGCTCTTTTTGAAAATGTGGGTGGCTCTTAAAAGAGCCGTTGGGTTTTTAGAAGTATACAGGTATTTAGCCTCCGAAGCCGTACAGAGTGCGTCCCTGTCGTTTGAGCGCGTACACGACGTCCATGGCGGTGACGGTCTTTCTCTTGGCGTGCTCAGTGTAGGTCACAGCGTCGCGGATCACGTTCTCCAGGAACACCTTCAGCACACCGCGGGTCTCCTCGTAGATCAGACCGGAGATACGCTTGACCCCACCGCGGCGAGCGAGACGGCGGATGGCGGGTTTGGTGATGCCCTGGATATTATCACGCAGAACCTTACGATGACGCTTAGCGCCTCCTTTCCCGAGTCCCTTACCGCCTTTGCCTCTTCCAGACATAACGTTAACTTCTCAAGATTCTGATGCGAAACCAGTTGAGAACGTACGTGCGTGAAGACCTTTATAGTAGCCTACAGGACCTAATTGAAACACACGAAGGCGGATCTATGCTGCGTCATATATGATACACGTCATTCATTCACATGGTGATCAGGTGTTATCTGTTATTACAGGCTCCTGCAGTATGTTTTCGTTTTGTATTTACAGTTTACAAGTGTGACCATTTATCAAATTCTACACAATTGTATTTAACATTGAACTATGCACGCAAGCTTTCCAAAGAGAGATAGTGTGCACTGCCAGCTCAAGCTTCGAAACATATTATTGCTATTATGTTATTATTATTAGATTCATGTTGCAGGAAGTATCCGTCCATTATTCAGTCCCCCTGTCCTCTCACGGGGATACTAGAGCTTAGAAAACCCTGGACAGATGCAGGAAATATTAACAATATTATTAATAATATAATATTATCTAATTAATAATATAATATATAATATTATTTCCTGCAATCTTTAGCCAAAGAGTGTTGAAGTTAGGTGCGGCCCTGCAACAAAGAAACCCTCATAACTTGAAATGCTTCATTATGATGCAACATATTTAGGTATAAGGGGCTAATATAAACTGAAAATAAAAATTGAACAGATTCAAATGACGGCCACCAACAAGACAATATTAAAGCGACCAATAATTTTAATATCAGCTGACCAAAAATCATGTTTTATCAACAGGGTCATATATCAACTTTTTTTATGAATCGACCACAAGGTGGCACTATAATTGCTGAAAAACATAAACTGCTGAAAATATGTAATTTGTTTTGATATTAGAGCTGTCCGTTCTTATAATAAGTTCGAGAGGTTGTTGAATACGATTGTTTGATTGATTAAATACCTTTCCCCTATTTAAGTATTTATTTATTTTTTTATTCACATGTCAGTCATTTTAAGCTTGTGCATTCCTTCTCAATTTGGCACTATACTTCAACACTCTGGCTTATATATATATATATATATATATATATATAAGCCAGAACCTGAACAAGACGCTTTCCTGTGTCACGCTGGAAAACTGAAAGACGCTTTGTGATTGGTTAATGTGTCAACGAGTTCAGCTCTGATTGGTCGATCTCATTTCAGTTTGCTCATCAGTTCGTGCTGCTGACGATAACTTGTCTGAAATGTGTCTGTGTTCGTTGACAAACTCCGGTAAATGTTCTGTTTACCACGTTACCACCCTGTACATAATTACACGAGATAAGCTTAACCTCCTTCCTCTTTCAAGACGGCGTTCTGGTTAAATCTGCTGGGTTTTTGTTCTCCTGTTTTAGAGCTGTTAGAAAAAGGGAAGTCTCAGGCACTGACAGAAAATATTAGCTTTTAGCACTCATATTGTAACTGTTTATATTGTGCATCATCGAAACATTTATGTATACACAATCAAATATCACTCTTGATCAATCATTTATCCCACGCAGTTTGTGGTTTTGCTATATTGCTAGTTAGCTTGCTATTTCCCTCGTCAGTTATGAAATACAGCTGGATATAACTGTTTTCCTGCTCATCTGAATACACGCAAATGATGCAAGACAGAACCAATCCATCACAGAGCGCGTTCACTGCAGTGCATTCAAACAGTGCTGCGTTTCCCAAAAGCATCATAAGAAAGCATTAAAGCTTTCGGGAACGGCAGCCCTGAACAATGCTTATCAGAAGACAGAAAAAAAAAAAAAAAAAAAACATGTTTGGGTTATTTCACAATAAACAAATTACAATCGTAGCCTACATAGTTTGTGCAATTATATTTATTTAAATCGAACGTTGAAAGATAATACAGATCATGTTCTATTCTGTAATGTTAATATAAATCATGCACAGTCAGAACAAAAAGGTTGCATTTTATGCATGCAACAGCCTGTCACTGGCAGTCCCTTATGAAAATGAACCATGGTTAAAGTGACCATAGTTCAACTGTAGTATTTGAAGATTTTAATCATGTGTAAACAAAAAACACATTTGAACCATATGTAAACAAAAATATAACCTAATAAATTACAATTAAAGCGTTTTGAATTTTAAAAGGCATTTAAACATAAAGTTCAGTGGTAATCCTTACCCATTTCACTCTTAGTACTTTAATAATTTTCATCATTTAAAAGCTTAGTTCAGAAGTATCGTATCGGTATCGTATCGTAGCGACGATACTGCCTTGAAAAATATCGGTATCGTATCGAAAACAAAATAAGTGGTATCGCCCATCCCTAATCTGAATCAGCGTCAGGCTCAGATGAGGGTTTCTCACTGAAACTCTTATATGCATGTACTATAGAAATATATATATATAGGTACTAAACATATGTTCTTGTTTGACTTTATTGTATTTTGAGTCATCTGAGGTTTTATTATCAGCATCTCTAGAGTATGGATTTTAAGGAATATTAGTGTTTATAATGATTATAATGTTTATGATTGAACGATACGTGATATGATTTGGAACGAGGCACGTGATTATGTTATGAACTGAAACTTTGCTTAATATTTTCAACATTATTTAATTAAAAAAACACAATGAAGTGAATGAATGAACAAACAAACAAACAAACAGGGTGTTAGTGTTGGTATAGTTGAAAAATGGACACTAATATTTTGGTTTGAAATTTCTGTATAAATGTGTATATGAGAACATGTTTTCAATAAGTGTTAACTGCAATGTTTATTTTTTTTTTTTTTCACTTTTAATAAAAATACTTTAATATGAAAATGCCAATTCGGGGTTTAGCCTATATGATCAAAATTGTAAGAATTCATTAGAGACTGTCCATTAGAAATTGATTTTGTAAATCCTACTACACAATTAAATAACTAGTGACAAAATACAAAATTTTAGAGCAATATTCAAATTCTTGACAAGTTTGAAATATAATAATGCAATGCAGTCAATTAGCATCATTGTGTCACAGTTTGCATCAGAAAATGCACATGCAGACAGATGTAGTTTAAAGGGATACTCTCAACCCCATGTCGTTCCAAACCCGTAAAAGCTTCATTCGTCTTCTGAACACAATTTAAGATATTCACGAAGAAAACAAAAATAACAACTTTATTCAACAATTCCTCTCCTCTGTGTCTCTCCAAATCAGCGTAGCGCCATTTTGGCAAATCTGAGCCGCGCTGCGCCTTTTTCTTTCAAACCAAAGCGTAAATACACGAAATAAGCGTATCCTTGTGGTGCGGCTAACACAGAAGAACGTACGCCATCTGTGTACTAGTCAGATTTGTCAAAATGGCACTACACTGATTTGGAGAGACACAGAGGAGAGGAATTGTTGAATAAAGTCATTATTTTTGTTTTCACTTCCACATTTCTCATGATGCTATTTTTATGTGGTAGGTGTTTCAATGAGTTTAACTGTTTAAACTCCTACTCCCATTTCAAACTGAGCAGAAGGTAATGTTTTTTGTTCAGCCGTTTATTTAAAAAAAAACAAAAACAAACAAACATTAACTTCGGGTTGATGAAACCTGAAATGCAAAGATGCACATTTCTAGGTTTTACAATTCAATCCTTCAGCACTCTATGAAAATAGATCCAATAAAGCCAACGCAGGAGCAACACACCGTAGTTGTTTTAATCCTGAATTGGTTGAGTGAATGATTCAGTAAATCACTTATAATAGTGACTTGTCGATACCTACTTGTCTAACAAGAAAGGTTCACCGAAATATCCCACACACTGACGAGTCGAGTGATACAGTGAAAGTCCCAGTGCTGAATATCATCCCAGTGATTGAATATCAGCACATTTGAAACACTGCTCAACCAATGAACGAAACTAACTGCTGTATAATACTGTGTATCTGAAGTGTCTGCGTTGCCTGGCACTAACAAACAAACTTCTTCCAGTTAGACTAAAGTACTACATTAATTAGAAGAAGAGGTATTGATTTGATTATAGACTTTAGTCAGGGTGGATTTGACGTGGATGAAAATGAGGCTGGGGAATAGACTTTAGTCTTTACAGTTGCATTCACTTTATAAAGGCTAGATCACATGTTGTTTTTGTTTCATTTTTTACGGTAATATTCAAGCAACCGCAGCTTCCAGTTGTTTCTTTTTTTTTTTTTAGTGTAAAATTTTGTTTATTTATTTTTTATTATTATTATATTTTTTTACAGTGTACTAAAGGTATTCTGGAACAATGATTTGTCAGCTGAACAATTGGAATATTGTTAAACAACAGTGCAATGCATCAAACCCACTTTATTTGCCCTTGTTTTCATGCCTGTTTTCATGCCTGTTTCATACCCTTTGAGTGGTGAAACACTAAGGGTTGGTTGGTTTGTGTATTTATTTTTTACCCAACCACCCACAAGTTGTTCTAAATCCATATGACTTTGTCTTGTGAACTCAAAAGAAACATTTAGTGACACTATAGCAAATTCAAAAAGAGGATAAAACAAAGCATTAAAGTAGTTCAATATCGTGTGTGTGCAGTCTTGTTTAGATTCTGGTACCGTGTTGTGGAAGTATACCAGCGGGCTCTTTTATACAGCGATGGCTACAGACGGCCTGTTTGAGGTGAGCACCTTTGGCTGTTTGTGTAGCTAGTTTCAACTTTACTGCCCACTTCCTGTTAACACCAGAGGAAGAAACATCACATTTAGTTCTCATAGTTGACACTGTGTGTGTGTGTTGCCAGCACATCGTGAGTGGAAATGATGCCGAAGTGAAGTGTTTGTTGAGCGAGAGTGAGAATGAGGACGGCGGGAGGAAGTTATGTCACCCGCTCTGTTCCTGTGACGTCTGTGTCCGCCACATCTCAGGGTCAGTGCTGAGGAACATCATAAATACCATCCACACAATAAATGCAGAGGAGCTTTTGAACTGATCTGGGTCCCTCTTTATATTAGGTGTCTTTAAATACTGTGTACTTAGTAATAAAATAATGAATTGTTAGCTGCAATGTACCTATTGTGTTGTTAAATTGCAAAACACTTGCTGCTGTTGAGGGCGAATACGATTAAGAGTAGGGACAGGTTTGGTGGTCTTGTTGGGTTTATGGGGTAGAGGTAGGGTCGACAGTGTAATTATAGATACAGAAATTAATTACAGATGTAATTTTCAAATATTAGTACAATGTAAAAACATGTATGTACACAATAATTGGATTGTGTCAAATGATGAATTTAGATTATAGAGATATTAGTAAAGGACACTTAATATAAAGTGGGTCTGTGATCTGAAATTTTGCATTAGTTACTTTTAGACAGCACTTAGCTGTTCTACATACAAGTCATTGCATTAAATAAAATGTGGCCTAAAATGTGGGGGCAGCTGTGGCCTAATGGTTAGAGAATTGGACTTGTAACCAGAAGGTTGCAGGTTTGAGTCTCGGTGCTGGCAGGAGTTGTAGGCGGGAGGGAGTGAATGAACAGCGCTCTCTTTCATCCTCAATACCCATGGCTGAAGTGCCCTTGTGCAAGGCACTGAACCCCCAGTTGCTCCCCGGGTGCTGGATATAGCTGCCCACTGCTCCGGGTGTGTGTTCACGGAGTGTTCACTTCTCACTGCTGTGTGTGTGCATTTGGATGGGTTAAATGCAGAGCACCAATTTTGAGTATGGGTCACCATACTTGACAAATGTCACGACTTTCACTTTCACTAAAATGCTCATGCAATGGCTTTTTGTATAGTCATTGATTGATTGATTGATTTTTCAACATTTTATTCTTTATCACAACTTTACGTCTCTTTAACTTTATCAAATTCAGTTTGATACAGTAATAGCAATAGCATGTTGGGCTGATGACCACCACAAAGTGAACATATTAGAAAGTATGCAGTTTGAATGTAGGCCTGCTTTTCTCATGAATTATGAAGTGTTGCTTTGCTTGTCTTTTTTGGCACTAAGTTCTCTCGGGATGACAGAGGCTATACTCCTCTACATGTTGCTGCTGTTTGTGGTGAGCATTGCCCTAATTTTGCTTTGTTTTTTGTTGTTGTTGTTTTTCTGTTTGCTTTGTGTTTTGTTAGTTTTTATTTGGTTTTGCTTTGCTTTGCTTTAATGGTTTGGTTTATATTTTGCTTTGTGTTATTTTGTTTTGTTTGTTTACCTTTTGTTTGTTTGTTTACACATGTATCTTGTATTTTATTATGTGTTAGATTTTGTTGATTATTTGCCATTTTTATCTGAAACACTACCATATGAATCTGTAGCTTTCACACTGAGTTGATGAATACATGTTGTGACTTGGTTCCCTGTGTTTGTGATCAGGTCAGTCCCTGCTGATTGATCTGCTGGTGTCAAAGGGAGCTGTGGTGAACACGGCCAGAACTTCACTTTGCTCGTGTTAATGGAGATCTGTAGCTGTGATGAACACAGTTACAAAACTGTGCGGCTAGCTCCTAGCATCTACCATTAGTTTAGTCTGTGCAGTTTCTTCCCACATAATGAAAATGAATCTTGTCATGTTTCATAAAACTCCCTTGTTTGTTGTTTGGTTGATCTTCCTGTTTGCTCTTATAGCTGCTGCTCTTGCATTATAAGGCAAACACAGATGCTCAGGATAACAATGGAAACACCCCCTCGTAACTGATTATATTCTTAGCATTAAATGACCTGTCGTAAGCTGATTGGTTCATGTTGCATATGCAGCCAACAATCTTGCTGCTTTTATTCAAATGGCTGATTAGCATTCAATTGAGCATTGCAGAGCGCTTACAGTGTTCCTCTGAAACCCTCCACCTTCCCCAGCTCCACCTGTATACTAATATCCAGCGATATTGTCGCCTTGATTGCACAGATACTATTTAAACTGAACTGAGCTGGATGACGTCATCACTGAATTCAACGATGAACTGCCTTTAAGTGAAAATTAAGTGTTTACAATTGTCATTTTGCATTATTGACACACTATTTTCCTTCCTCAGAACACAGAGATTCAGAGACTCCTGCAGGAAGCCTGTGCTGACGCCCTGGACATTCATCCAGTCAAACCACACTCCAGAGGAACAGAGGGCATTGTGGGTAAGAACCAGAGAATGATATTTGTACACTTTTATTGCATCTCCAGAAACGCTGTAGCAGGCTGTGATGTATAGTAAGTATTACATGATATGCATGATGTTATGAATTTCAGTTGTGCAATTAAACTGAACTCTCTTATTTCTCCAACAGCACAATCAATTATTCAAAGAGTTAAACAGCAAGAGAATACCAACAGTGGCAGAAAAGACTCAGAACATACGAAACAAAGGCACATTTACTGTCAATTATGTCTAAATATAAATCCATCATTAGTAAATCTGTTCCATCACCTCATCCTGGGCTTTATTGTATTTGAGTGTTAGAGTATCTACACTTTATTGACCTGACTATGCGTGAACTATCATTGTTTTTCAAGGTTAGTATTTTCTCATGCCTGTGGTTTATGAGATGAAAAACTGTTTTAGAGGTTTTAAGGGTCTCTATGTGGAAATCAGAAATCGCTCCACAGCAAGAAGAGGAAGTTGCTTTTATTATTCCACTTAAAAAATTATGCTTTTAAATCACAAAATATAAAAAGTTAGCACATGTCAACACTGGTGGGTGAAAGGACAAAAATAGCAGTGAAACAAGTGAATATTTGGGGTTTGTGAAGAGACTTTGGACACTTTCTTAATTTATAATATGCTGGTTAAAGGGAGACGTTTACAATAGCCTGTATAGAAAGAATGTGGATTTTTATTTTTATTTTTTTCCCTAGCACTTTTCATTTTCAGAATTCCACATTATAAAAAGGGATAATTAAGGATAAAAGTATGTAGCAAGATTTTAGTTTTCCTCACATTTTTCCTTACTAAACATTACATTAGCGGAAGACATTCTTTCTTTTATGCTATGAATCTCTTCTCTAAACAATAAATGACACTTTTTTTCTCTCTCTCTCTCCTTGTCTAAACATGGTGAAAAGGTTGTGTTTGTGAAAAAGGAGTTAGGAATAAATGTGTGAGTGTAGGATCAGCAGGGGGCAGTATTACAGACCACGGCTCTGTTTAAACCATGCACTTTATTCCATTGCAGGTTTTCTCTGTGTGTTTGGTTTTAGGAGCTGAGCTCATGAAACTTGATTGATTGTAGTTTACCAAAGACACATTTTGAGTGGCGGGTGTAAATGCATTGTCTGCTGCAGGAGTGTGTGTTAGTGGGGTTCGAATTAATACTGGACAGGAAGTCATTAAATACATTCACACAAGTTGACCATGAAATAAAACAGCTGGTGTGTGATGTGATTTGTGTTCGAGTGTAAGGGTTCTTTGTGGCAATTTGGAGAACTCAAAAAAAAATTATTTATTTATTTATTTAAAGCTATATAGTGTGCAGTAACCTACCTATATAAAGCACAAGCATATTAATTAACACGTATGCACATAGGTATGCTACTTAATAAATACAAAATATGTACAGTAGGCTACTTGCTGCAGAAATAGTAGAAACAGTGCGCTATTCTGCTCACATTAAAGTCTGAATACTACATCCAACATCCGACAGGCCTTTAGAGGAATAACCACAACTATTATAATAACAGTTTTATGTTATATGTTAACTCTAAAGTCTTAAATCTCCTTCCGGTTGTGATCTGACTCTCGGGGTGACAGTGTTCCTGTTGCAGCAGTAATGGATCGCTCCTTTACACATATAAAACTTTCGTATTGTGCCAAAACAGCCCCGATATGTGTCCGGCCCGCGGTGCTGCTGAGAGCTGAGCGGATTGATGTCTGGAGCCGGACAGAGAACTACAGCCCGCTTGATTTAATGAAAGACATGCAGGGAAATGTAGTCATTAGCATTATTCACAGGCAGCCATGCATCAAGAGCACAGAGAGATATTAAAACACTTACACTAAACGGACAGAGAAATGTGCTTTAAATGATTGAAAGTTCCCCAGAAATGCTTCGTCTTGAGGCTCACGGTGTTCAAGTGATCTTCAGATGGAGGTAGAGTGAGATAGGCCCATGTGGTTATGCGGATCACTTTCTAAACAACGTTAAAGAGGGGATAGACCTTATATTTTAGGCTATATTTCACAAAACACGCGTTAGTTCAGTAAACAGACACTGGGGGGCAGTATTACATTATAGCAACACACAAACACATGCACTCAGTGAAAACAGGAGCCTTGACCTGTCAACCGATGACTACAGGAGCAAGCTGAGAACTTATAAAGCTGATCTCAGCTATGACAGCATAAACCATTAACAAGATCCAAAAATATGCTTTTTAATAGACACCTTTTAATGTATTTTAAATACCAAAGCATATATGTAAAGCAATACATTTATAATAATATAATATAATTATTATAACATATTATTTTGGGAAAAGGAAGTGCAGCAGCATACAAAGAAGAACAATTACGTGACAATTAATGTAAGGAGATGAGCAGAGCATGTCAACATGACCGTATTGACCAGATCTCAGTGTAGAGACACCAGTCACTGTCACATGACCAGAGTATCGGCAGCTCGTCCGGTCCCAAGGCATGTGTCCTGTCCGTGTTTACCCCAACGAACAAAAGGATTCCAGTGAAGTTTATCGGGTTTAGCCCAGTTATAATGGGGGAAGTTTGAAACCTGGGTCAGAGCCAAACTGTGATGCCTAGACATTGTAGTCTAAGAAAACATTTCACTATTACTTATGATTCATTAGGTTCTGCGTGTTAATTGTTGAGGAACTTTGCCAAGATATGTAGGGAATTTAAGTGATACCTTCCTGAAATAATGTCTAAGTCACAGTGTGTTATGCTTGACACTATGTTAATTTCAACAGTTAAATGTCAAATTCATCTCAGGCTTTGGAAAATCCATCTGAGACTTTTGCAGAATTCCATATCAGTTCAGTATGAATTTGAATATGGGCTGTAAGGATATAAGCTGTACAACTAAATATTAGATTTTGTATATTTTTGTATTCAAGGAATGTTTCAGACATTTGTGGCATAATGCTGATTACAAGAGAAAATTAGTTTAGCTTTCATCTCTTTATTATTATTATTATTATTATTATTATTATTATTATTATTATTATTATTATTATTTAAGAATGCGATATAACCATTGAAATACACTAAAGTATGAAGTTATCCAGTCTTTCATTTTCATAAAGCTGGTAAGTTTTACATGATACAGGCAAGTAAATGCAAAGGGCCATTTCCAAAAATAAATACATACATACATAAGTTACATTGGTAACACATAACTAGGAATTTAGAAATTCATCCACCTAGAAAAGTAGTCCCTCCTTCAAAGGACAATTTAGCCAACTTCACAGAGCAAATAATTAACAGTTTCTTGAAAATGTTGTTATATTAAATCTTAAGAGAGCTTAAAGGGATGATTCACTTAAAAATTACAAATCTATCATTATTTACTCATCCTCATGTCATTCCAAGAATATGTAAGTTTTTTTTCTTCTGTTGAACACAAAAGGAGATCATGTGAATAATGTGCAGTTATAATGAATAGCACTGAAGCTCACGAAAAGCACCATAAAGGTTTCATGAAAATATCTTGAATGTATCCGCATAACTGTGCTCTATTTCGAGTTTTCTGAAACCATATGAGAAATCTGTGTAGGAAATAGTCTGACAATTAAAGGGATTGTGCACCAAAAAATTAAAAATCTGTAATTTACAGAACCTCATGTTGTTCCTAAACCGTATGACTTGCTTCCTTCTGTGAAACATAAAAGAAGATATTTTGAAGAATGTTGGTTAACTGAACATTTTGGTTACCATTGACTTCCATTGTGTGGTCCAAAAATAATTATTCTGTGTGTTTGTTCTAAGAAACTCATACAGTTTTGACATGAGGGTCATTAAATGATGACAGAATTGTCATTTTGGTTGAAATGTCCCTTTAAATCACAGTTAAACCTAGAATGTGTCTCAAAATTCCCTTTTATGCTGAATGTTGAGTTTTCCCCATTCATGCACAAATTTTTAGCTGTCAGTCTCACTCTTGAACTTGCATAAGAACGGAAGGAATATCTTCTCGGATGTCATCTTGGCCGTTTATCAAGACAAAAGGCAAGCTTTCGAGCAGAGATGTGTGGAATTAACACCCTGTGAAAGTGCTTCCAGTAAAACTGCTTCATCAGGGTTAAGGCATTTGCAACAGATCACATGATTAGCCTTGTAACCTAAAGCCTGCTCGGCGTAAACATTTGACCACAGAAGCCATCAACAAAACCACTCGCGCATGTGTGTGTGTGTGTGTGTGTGTGTGTGTGTGTGTGGCCAGTGTCTGTGTCTCCGTGATAGGCTACCTCTCCGCGCGGCTGTGAGCATGTCGCTTGACAGTCATTGCCGGGGGGCGAGGCTTGCACTGACAGCAGCAGAGACGCTCATTTGAGGGGGAGCCGTCAGAAATGTCACCCGCTCCGGATCCGTCACGACTGCGCCTTCACTGGAAGCACGCGGCCCCTCACGACCAGCTGACGGACTGACGAAAGTTTTGGACGGAGAGAAAACTTTCCCTGACAAGGTGACAGTTCTTGATGCATCCAGCTGTCCAGTCTGAGGGCGTCTCTGGAGAGAGGCGGGAGAGGGAGGAGAGGGTCCCTAATCACTAATTTAGTGCCAGCCATGGCATTCTGCCGGGGGGCACATACACAGGAACACAAGGCTGTGTACACACTCACGAGGGCGGACAGGACAGCATGAACCTCTGCTCGGCTCTGCAGTCCGGTTTGTGTGTTTTAGTGTCAGGGTCGTATTGAAACAAGCGCTAACTTCCTGGTCTTGTTTCACATGTAAACATGGGGGCCATGCGGCGGCGAGAGCATTTGTGGAAAAGCATAGCCAAAAAAAAAAAAAAAATTAATTTTCTCACCCTGATGTTGCTCAAACACATCCGATTTACTTAATTCTGTGAAACACGAAAGGAGATATTTTGCAGAATGTTCATGCTGCTCTTTCCATACAAAGCATAATGGCTAGAGACTATCAAGTTTTAAAAGAGACCAAAGTAGCACCATCAGAATAAGTTTGTGGTCAGTAATATTTTGTTTTATTACTGTTAATATTATTAGTATTAATGGTTTAAATTATAAGAACTTTTTTTATAATATTACAAACTATGTCTATTTCAAATAAATGCTGTTCTTTATATTTAACAAAGAATCTTAATAAAGAAATGAATGCATATATTCATACATATGGTTTCCACAAAAATATGAAGCAGCACAAATGTTTTCAACATTGATAATAATCAGAAATGTTTCTTGAGCAGCATATTAGAATGATTTCTGAAGGATCATGTGACACTGAAGACTGGAGTAATGATGCTGAAAATTCAGCTTAAATCACAGAAATAAATTACATTTTAAAATATGTTGCAATAGAAAACAATTATTTAAAATTGTAATTACATTTCACAATATTACTGTTTGTACTGTATTTTTAATCACATAAATGCAGCCTTAGTGAACAGAAGAGACTTATTTTAAAAATATTAAAAAACCTAATTATTCCAAGCTTTTGAATGGTAATTCATGCATAAATGATATACATATATGATGTATGGACTACTTTATGTGTTTATGCCATTTGAAATCCTTTTTGACGACTTTCTTATAAAAAATAGCTGCTCAGACATATTTCAAATGTTCCTTGCTGTTCCACTGAAATAAGAAAGTCATAATAGTTTGAAATGTCATGTGTTGTTAACTATTTCTTTAACAGCAAGATGTATGTATGTAAATTTGTGCAGCTGCATGTGAATGAAAGGAATCGAGATTCTCTTTGTCATGAAGGTTAAAGTGACACACAGAGGTCCAGAAAGTCAAATCATCCCAGAAGTCAACACGCATTCACCACTACGGCCTGAAATCACACAGAAATCTCTCTCACGCTGCGTGTGGACAGCGGCAGGGCCCTGCATTGTTTTGTTAGTTAATTGGCCCTGACCCTTTTTTTCTGGGCTCTTCGTCTCTTTAGCAGGATGGCTGTGTAGATCAGCGCTCGCCTTATCTAATTTCATTAATGTGATCTCCTGTCCATTGGCTGACAGCTTAATGGTCATTATTTGTGGTTCCCTTCAAATAAAGCTCAGACTGTAAATTGCAGACTGTGGCAATTGGGATCTAAGTGCCACCCTGCATTACTATATAATATCTATTCCTTTAATTAACTGAAAGCCACAATGACATTTATTGGATTGCAAGTTACTTGTTAATGGCAATAAATTGCATAGAGTAAAAAAATATCATTGTTTATTTTACATTAATAATTTGTAGACCTTTAAGTAATGATTATTCATTATTCTCTCTACATGGCTGTCATGTTTGTTCAAGTGTTCGGAGGTTTACTTCACAAAGAGACTGCAGACGTGTCACAGTATGTGCTGGGAATTCACATGAGCTGTCAGTCATTGTAAAGTCATCAGCGTAATGGTATAACTAACTCATATCACCTATGAGGCTGATGAAAATATATGATTGCAAATAAATGTATTAATTATTTGGGAAAAGTTTCGCCAGTGTGCGATGTTAAATAAGGCTGGCTGGCAGCTAAGACAGGTTAGCTACACCTGAATAAAATACTGTTGCTGGCTGAATTTAATTACTGTAATGACGCAGTGTTGTTATGAGGTATGATGAATTCAAAATGTGACTTAAATTAGAGTCTGTACATCAGGGTTATTACAGTAAACTAAAACTAAAATTATTATTTAAAATTAAATGCATAAATGAATAAAAAATTATGAAAAATATAGTAGTATCTCAATGACACTATACAAAACACAAATATAAAAAATAAATTACAGAAAATATATAAAAAAAAGAAAATATGAAAAAAACATAGTAGTAATCTCTATTACACTATATCAATTTGAAACTAAAACTATTATAATTTTATTAGATTGTTATTAATAATTAAGTATAACAAATTCATTAATTGTCTAATATAATTTTATATATATATATATATATATATATATATATATATATATATATATATATATATATATATACACACTTTTAAATATTTTTATTAATTTAATATTCTGCAGGTTCAAGGTTTTCCTTTTTAACACCCAATGAAAAACAGAAATTCATTCATTTTTCTACTATGATATAATCAAATATCAAAAAAAACAGAAATGGTCAAATTTTTTCCTAGGAAAATGGCAAATAAAAAACGTACAATTTACAACTAATTAGTATTTGGGGTGAAAATAATTAGTCTTTTAATATGTCATAAATTGATTTTTGTTGTAAACATGGGTGACAAGATTGTTACACTGAATGACATTTTAGTGGGTGTCGTCTGTAAATTAAATTAAATTATAAATTTATTTAATTTATAAATTGCTAATAAATTAAACAGAAAACTTTTACATTTTTGGGGAAAACAACAACAACAATTTAAAGCAGTATTACACTTATTGTTTTTATGCTTAAACCCTTTTTCGTCTTTGACCCACATTCTCATTTATATAGCATATATAGCTTATAATGTATAGTGTATAGTGCTATATAATTAATTAATATTAGCACATTTTAAATGCATATTTAAATTTAATTTAATAAAATAAAATATTTTAAAGTTTTAAGAGCACACTATAAATCAGTGGCTCCCTACAAGGGGCCCGGGGGCCCACTAGGGGCATCAAGTTAAAATTTAGTATGATTTATATGCTTTTATAACCTTGGTTAAAAAGGTGAATTAGATTTTATTTTTATGTTTTCTTTTTTCATTTTAATTTTAGTTAAAGTCGTAATAATTTTTTTTTCTCTGTGTTTTTGTCATTATTATTAAACATGTTCATATAGTTTTTATTAGGTTTTAGTTTTCTAGTTTTTTATATTTTTTATTTTATTTCAGTCAATGTTTATTTTATTTCAAGTAATATATATATATATATAGATATATATATAGACAAGAACCATAGATTTGCTAATGCATTTATTGCTAACTATATGATTTAAACACAAATTACATTTTAAGTTTTCTCTCATTAGCATGCTCTCTCTCTCTCTCTCTCTCTCGCTTCTCAAGCCCTGTATACTCCACACCAGCTAGCAATCCTCACGTGATGCCTCTTGAAGTCTCAGTCACTCAGTTGCCACCAGCTTGCCAGTTGTGTGAACATATTCCCTGTCAGAGCGGCAGAGTCGGCTCTCGCTGTCTCTTTGGCTGCCACGGCGGTGATCAGACCTCCGGCCCTCCGTGATCTGACAGGCCTGCCACTCTGATGACTTCCTCAGCCTGAGAGCCGCTGCGCTTGTGAAAGCTTCGCTCTCACCGCACCAAAGTCAAAAGAGAAGAGTCAGGCACTCGGACGCGTCCCCCCCGACCCGTCCACCCCCCGCTGTCCTGTCCGATCACAACACGCAAGTGGCGGCACACAAACTTTGAGGAAGAGAACATCAGGCAGGCAGAGCAGCACATCGGCTACAAAGCATGATGGGTAACGAGCGACAGCACCAGCCGGGGTCGTGACCTTATGAACCTGTGCGTCCACCCTGCAGGGAAAGGCGTGTTGAGATGCGTCAAACCCGGCCAGTCACGGCCCATCAAGCGCAGCAGACGGACGTTTCTCGCTCCGTCTTCCTCTATTGTGTAGGAGATTATGAGAACAGGAGACAAGCGCCGGGCTTTAAAGTGAGCAGTCACTGTCCGCTCTAGCTCTCATCACTGACTCTGAGTCACATCAGGGAAAAACAGCCCTCACAAACTGCAGAAGTGAGCAGCAATGTCAAAACACTAGCCGATTTGAAAGACGTGAAAGAGAAAAACAGTACACAGAACAGCACGCAGGTCATTATTAGTGATGCTGGCTAAGGCAAGTTTGCTCATGCTTAGAATTTAAACAAACTCCTATAACTCAGTGTATTATGACTGTATCCGTATGTGCTACAAACATAATGTAAGGTAAGGTAACCTAAAAAAATCAGTGTTGTAATACCTGCATTAAATGACTAAAATTTAACTCATAAAAAAAAAATAAAATAACTAAATTTATATATATAAAAAATAAATAAATTAATTAAAAAATCCAGGTTTTATATATATATATTTTTATATATAATATATGTATATATATATATTTATATATATAAAAAATAAATAAATTAATTAAAAAATCCAGGTTTGCTGATTGTTTCTCGGGATGCAAAATTTGGCCAGTATATAATGATTGTGTTTATGATATGTTTATTCGGTAATACTTTATTTTAAAGTGGTCTTGTTACACGTTACATGTACTTACTATTATAATAACAATTAATTTTGCATAATTACATGCAAGTAACCCTAAACCAAACCCTAATCCCAACCATATAGTAAGTACATGTAGTTAATTATTATTACTCAGTACTTAAATGTATAATTACACTGTAACAAGGACACCTTAAAATAAAGTGTAACCGTTTATTCTTGTTTGTTTAAATCATATATGGTTGGTCAGCGATGGAACAAAATAGTTGAGTGAAACTACAGGACATTTTGACTGGAGCATATGCTTAATAATATAATTTGATATAAATTAACAACACTTAAATAGCCCTGCTTTATTAAAGGTCATATCTCTGAGGAAGTTCATATTTCAAATCATTTTGAACACTACATTTGCATGTTTACAGTTCAGTGTTGTTTAATGGTCACACTGGCATGCAGGTAAACAAATAAAATGGAATAATGTACTCATCATGGTACATTTAATGTTAACCTTAAAACTAGTTTGATAAAAACATAATCTAAACGTAATCTAAAAAGTAGTCAGAATACATTACCTAAAATGAGTAACCCAGAGTAATCAGTAACAGACTACAATTTGTAAGTGCTTGGTACTTATTTAGTACTTGTAATTTTAACTTTAAAACTTGTAATGTGTTACCCCTAACACTATATGTATGTATTTATTTCAAATTTGACAGGTTGTTCAATGAAAGGTTAATTATCATTGATTACAGGACTAAATCTGTGCTTTAGTCTCTCTATAATAGAATTGGCAGCTCTGTGAACGTATTCTCTAGAATGCGTCAGCTTACACTGTTCCCCGCTTTAAGTGTGGTTAAGCTAATCCTGCTAAAGCTGGATAATGCTAGCGCTGGGGTCAGTATGGTCAGTGTGTGATGTGGAATGTGAGGTCAGAGGTCAGCCTCATGCTCGAATGAATGCTTATTAACTGTGCTGTTCCTGCTGGCTGATTGGGCAATATTTGGCTTCCTGTAGAGATTGGCAGGCCGTCGTCAGGCAGCGAGGGCTGTGTCGCACCAACACTAACAGTGCCGTATATTGGCTTAATTGTCAGTATGAATGTGTTCTGTTTATTTAATTAGATCTAGAAGAATTCCAGCGAGTCTGTCAGAACTGCTGTTTCCTGCTGTGCATATTGAAAAATAAAGAAATAAAAAATAAAATTTAAAAAAAAAACAACTAAACTCACTTTTGAGTTTGATTTAATAACTATATATTATTTTATGTAATTATGAAATAATATAAATAATGAAATGACAAATAGTATTTAAAAGATACAATATTATTAAAAATAGCCTATATAATTATACAATTATATATATATATATAAATGTATGTGGGTGTGTGTGTGTGTGTGTGTGTGTGTGTGTGTGTGTGTGTGCGTAATAATTTATAATTAAAAACTATTATATAATTAAAACTATTATTATTATTAGTAGTAGTATTTTACTTTTTATTTTAAGTAATTTAATTAAACATTTAATATATGTTAAAGTATTTTTAAATATTGTCAGCATATCATTATATACTCTCTCTCTCTCATCTCTCTCTCTCTCTCTCTATATATATATATATATATATATATATATATATATATATATATATATATATATATATATATATAAATATTAGGTGTAGCACATTATTACAACTGTTACTAAATTGTATATTGTGATATGTTGCATTGGCCAATCAGCATCTAGCACTGGATATATCAATTTTTTAATAATTAATAGAATTTTTTTCTTGCGGTACGATTCGTGTCGGGGTGTTTCTCATTTCTGGTTTCTTGGATAAACAGCTTTGGCTGATCTTGTCAGCTAAAGGCGATTCTTGCGTGAAAATCAGCTTTGCGGATTCTGTTATTCTAAATAATCAAGCGTCATCTCTTACCTTTAGATAATATTTGCTTTGCCCTTTTCCTCACCAAATCTTATTAGCCATCTGGGATCCGTTTTTACACCACAATTAATTTCAATGAGCGGAAATTAGATGAGAGCTTTATGTATTTGACAAATGGATAATTGGCCTTACTTAACCCTGACCTTAAAGTGCCACTTTGTCAGAGTATAATCTGCTCAGAATTATTGAAGCATTCAATTAACCAGATTAAATGACACAAGCCTGCAAACAGACAGCATCCCTCTCTCTCTCGGTCTCTCTCTCTCTTGCTCACTTTAATTATCTGATGGTGTTTGTTGTGGAGATGTTTAATGGGACTTCCCTGTATTGTATGGACCAACCCCTTCACCAACTGTGTGGCTCTGTTCCAAAACCTAGCAAACTGCATCGCTGTCTGCTGTCTACATGAGCAGCTATCAGATATAGAGCACTCGACATAAGCAGAAACTCTGTGTATTGTACATATAACACTCATCACGTGACCCACAAAAGACTCGACTCTCTATAGATTTCAAAATGCCATTAGCATGCTGTTAATCGTTGTAAACCATTCATCAAAATCATTTGGAGATTATTAAAAAATGCATGATCATATGAACTGAAAGTTTGATGATAGCATAAGTATATCAGTAAACAATAACAAGCACATCATCTCATATTTCTAAATATGTGAATATATGATAACTAACAATCTGTTAAGCTTTATATAATGCTTCTTAATGCTTTATTAATGAAAGTTATTATAAAGTGTTACCAAAATGATAATAAAACATTTCAGTTTTTTTTTCGTTATCTTGCTTTTGCAATTATTTACTTTTTAGCTTGTTACAATGCATGTATAGACACACTAAAAAATGCATATACAAAATAAATTCACTTGACAAAAAAAAAAAAAAAAAGCGTAGCTAAATATTGAACCTAATTTAAATTTAAATATAGTAATTGTGGTTATTATATGTTAACTTAAAATAAAACTAAACCATACAAAAAAATAAAAAGTTTGTGAATTGAAATTAAACTCAGTTCATTTAGTTTCATTTTATTTTTCATTTAGTATCACTTGAATTAAGTACTAAAAAAAACTAAAACTAACAAATACAAATGAATAAAAACTATACAGACAAATAAAATAATAATAACAATGACAAAAAACACAAAATTACTAAAACTTAAAATAAAAAATGAATATATGTATTAAAAAATCTAATTCAAAACATTAACAAAATCTACAATAGTATTATCACTGACATTAAAATAACTGTAACTTGTATTGTATTGTAACTTGAAGCTTTTAATATTATAACTGCGAGCACATTTCAGAATGCACAGCAATGATGCGGCCTACCTTTTGGATCAGCCATCATGTTGTGAGCATGCTTATGATGCCTTAAAAGCTGCTTACTAAGATTTGGAACAGTTCCTGTGTGTGTGTGTGTTTGTGTGTGTGTGTGTGTGTGTGTGTGTGTGTGTGTGTGTGTGTGTGTGTGTGTGTGTGTGTGTGTGTGTGTGTGTGTGTGTGTGTGTGTGTGTGTGTGTGTGTGTGTGTGTGTGTGTGTGTGTGTGTGTGTGTCAAGCTGAAGTGCCTCTCCGAAAGCAATGCGTTAAACCAGGCTGTCAGATCTTAATGAAGTGTCCTGGTGAGCCATATCAAAAGGGCTTTCCCTGCACACACACACGCGTGCGCGCACAGATATCATGCTGATAAGTGGTGACGTGGATGGGATCTGTGCGGGGGGCTGATGTGATTTGACAGATGGGCTCTGTGATGCCCGTGTATTGAGGTCTCTCTAATCGATTAGTTTTAGTTAAGTGCACTTTCAGATGATTGTGCCGCATCTTTATCGTTCCCCTCCGCAACACCAACAACTTCTAGTGCCTCCTCCCGCTCGCTGCCAGCCTCCACCTGTTTGTGCAGGAAAATCTATTATCTGAAATGATCAAATCTCAGCGGCACTTATTCTGTCTCTCTACAGTGTATGACATTCACTTCAATTACAGGACAGAGAATCCAGTAGACAATGTGTTTTGGGCACAGCGCTTTTTTTGGAGGATGCTGTTTGTAGGAGAATGAGAAAAGAGACTTGGTTATTACTTGTGTGCTTTCTCTCTCTCAGCGCTCCCAGGGGCAGTTATTATGGTCAGTACCTGTGGGCATGGCTGGTTTGTGGCACAGACTGTCTTGCTCTCCAGGGCTCATTATTACAGCATGGCCAGGCGCCCCAGGAGGGGGATTGGCCTCTCTCGCTCTCCCACTGTCTTCCTCTCTTCTCTAGACTGGATAGACACAGTTCCCTACGGTAGCAGCAACGGTACCCTTAAACTTCCACCAGACTGTTCAGGCCCTTACAGAAATGTGCTCATTCTCCAAAATCCTCTGCTTTCCAGCTCAGACAAAATGTATAATGCTTTATTTAAAGGTGATGTGTGCAATTTTTCGATGTTAAAATACTTTATCCTATCCTAGAAAGTATATGTAAGCCATTTGTAGGTTGATTTCCCCTGAAAGAATAAAAACTAGGAATGTGTGGCACTTTATAATCATTGCTGTTTGTCTGAGCAGCCAGAGTCTGGAGTGGGACCAGCTGACCAGGTGACTTTAGTTTCATAATAAACACTTCTGGTCTTTTTGGTCAATTGGGCATGATATTCTAATAAAACTTGTCTTCATCTAAATATCTAAAGTTGCTCAGTATTAAAACACTACATGGTGCAAGCTTAAAGGTCCTTGACATGCAACCTGTTAGCAATCCCATAATTTCCTACATGGAACAAGCTGATTGGCTTCTTATTCAATATTTAAATAGTGTTTGGTGTAAGCTGGTCCTGAAGCACACTATCAAAGTTCATCTGAAACCCTCCACCTCCCCCAGCACCCCCTGTCTAGATCTGCTGCAGGTTGCTTATTGTTGCTGCAGCAGGAGCATATATTTCATGCTCACAGCAGCATGTCCATGTATCTATCGGCAGTAGTAACTCCATATTTGCATTTCTGCAAATATATATTACATTGCTTTCCAGCAAGACCGAATACATTGGTCTTGCCGGTCAAATCTATATGCATTGGTCATATCCATTAACATACTAAAACAATTCTGAGAGTCGTCATAAGTTGTCAAAAAACAACAACATATTTTTTTACCGATATCCCCAAACATTTCTACTTTCTAAGATTTGTTTGTGCCATTTTATGCCTTTTTATGTACATAGGTCAGTTGAAGAGAGGACAGGATGTAAAGTGGAACCACAAGTAAGGATTCAAACTCGTGTCACTCAAAGCACAACCGCACTGTTGAAATGCTGCCCATAAGGCCATCAGCTCTGACAAGCACTTTTATTATGACAAACATGTGTCATAACCACCTTATTTTTAACATAAGAGAAAAACCCTTACTGAAAAAAAAAAAAAAAAAAAACCTGCCCTTGCATATCACACAACACAAAATGGATAGAAACTAAAAAAAACAATATATCTTATATGAGAAATGAGAATCGCAATATTACACAACAGGGAGTGGCTCTAAAAAACACAATCAGTTTTATCCGAAATGTGAATCTGGCAATGTTTTATTACGTTGACTGTTGTATGTATCACAGCAGTTCAGAAATGAAATGTCCAGTGAGTGGTGCTAAAAGGTTAATTCTATATTTTTGCATAGTTTAGGTATATGTTGACTGAATAGCCTATGTTGAATGGCTGTTATGCTTTTAATATTGCTCACCAGAAATAGCTATAATAGTATTTTAATCTATTATCATGAATACACTGGTTTATATCATAAAGTTGTACCATTTTACTGCATTTTATTCTAGTTATTTACTTGTGGCTTGTGAACTGTCTCACATTCACCAGAAATAGCTTTCTCCCATATTAAAAATAAATAGATAAATAAGGTGGATAGAGATGATTCATGATTTAGTTGATTCCTAATGGATTTTTCAATGAATATCTGTCGCAATATGGAAGTTATGTGTGTTACAAACTCATGTTAAGTGGAACATATACTTTCTTACTAATGCACAATGCTAAGCCAGTGAGCTTCTTAGGAGCAGACCTGACTTACGTTTCACTGCTGGTCATATGCTCTCCATATAACCATGTACTGTATGTGACAAATAAAAATCTTGAATCTTGAATCTTGAATTAGCACAATGCTAAGCTAGTGAGCTTTGATAACACGCAAAAAGAGTAATTTGACCATTTTTAGCATTTGCAATATGTGGCGTGTGATGTGTGGTTTAAAAGACATTAACATATTTTCTCGATTAAGAATAAATACACCATGAAGCGATTTTATATCATTTTATAACCTACTATAAAGTCTCAGTCAGTGGATTCTGTGGGGAGATAGAGTCTTGCATGACACTAGCTGATATATAGCTGCAATTATTTGTTTAAAGGAAAGTTTTATGTGCAGATGAGGTTGTTATAAGCTCTGACCTGATAGTCGGACCTTTCTCCATGATGGTGGGTGCTTAACAGGAGGATGGATGACAGGAATATATAAAAGAAAACAAAGGATCAATAAGCTGTTTCCTGCTGTTTTAATGGACCATGACTGGATTTGGTCACTGTTTGGATGGGCTTAAACCAATATACAACTTATTTATTTAGTAAAAACACTATATATTTACTAAACGTGTGTATCTTAAGCTTGAAACTGGTTAACCATTTTATCTATTAAAGCACAAAAATTGCTGTTATTGATTTGACGATTGATATTTTAGTATCTGTTCATATCTTTTTATGAATTATACAAAGGGACTCTGTAGGCTGCTGGATTCCTTGTAGGAACTAATAACTGTAGCTGCTGTTTGTTTGAGAACAGCCCATTAAATGAACCATGGAGGGCTTTCCTGAGTGGGGTGTGCATTAGCAATGAGCAAAACCAGGTGGTAAACTTCTCTAGCTTTAATTAAAATCCCGTAATTCCAGCGTTTGAACCCCAGGCTGTATTTCACAGGCGAGAGGGAGGCAGTCCGGAAGCTTCTTTGCTCGGCTCTGATGCATGGCCCCCTGTTGACACGCACTAATTTTGATATATACGAGCGGATGAATCTCTAATTACGTTTTGGCATGGTCTCTGAAGTTACTTAGCATTGCACTTAATTATTTTTATACTGACGCTTTAATAGTAAAGTACTGTGGTGTAAATTAGGCAAACCCAACTCTTTTTTTTTTTCCCTGTATTGAAACCCATTGATAAAATTTGCTGTTGTTTTTGTTATTTATTTATTTATTTATTTATTGTGTATATAAACTTTTTATCGTGCATATTATCTATTTTATTATTTATGTTTATATAAGCTTACAGGACCTGAGAAAATATACTTTCTTAGTTGTTCATTTATATATTTAATGGTTGCTTAAAGGCCAATAATGTTTTAATGGCAGAGCTGATTGGTTGCTCATACAGCGAGGGTCCCCTGATGGGTCAGCGGAGCCCAGGTGTCGTGTCATTTCCTGTGTAAGTGAACCTCTTGTCGCTCGTCAACACAAACACACACACGCCCACACAGCTCACCTGAGATACAGTTTAATTGTTCCTAATTAAAGTTGTACATGAATTGCCTGTAATTAAACATGTGCACAGTTCATTAGTGCTCCCTAAAACAAAAGAGCTTCATTTTTATGTGTGTATAACTGTCATGCAAATGAATCTATGTTGCTCTTTAGGGTATCTGTCTTTCCCTAAGGTCATAGTTAGAAAGGTGTACCTGGTCTACACTATAATATCTCTTTTCTTATTACAATGAATTGAAATTGTTATTTTTTCCATTTATTTTTCTTTCTCTAAATGTATTATTTTAAATAAAAATATAACCAAGTACAAATAAATGGTGCTGTCAGCTAGCAAATTCTGAGTGGAAATTGTTTCAAAGTAAATCTTAGACCATTTTTTTTCAGCGTACTCTCATGTTGTTTTTGTATTTTGTATTTTATTTTATTTTATTTTTTCCTTTGGTGAAACACAAAACAAGACATTCACAAACACAAAGTCGTTTTGGACCCAGTGATTTTCCCCAATGGAGAAAACAAACAAACAATAAATAAATAAATAAATGAAAAGTAAGAAAACAAAAATGAAAAATGATAATAACAAAAAAATAAATAAATAAATAAGTCATATTTTACCAGCTTGTTACCATAATAGTAAATAAAATAAAATATTGTATTAGTAAACATGAAAAGCATTAACTTAATACAACATGTAGCCTACTTTCAATGCGATGCAATAAAAATAAAAATAAAATAATAATAAAATAAATAAAAAAAAAAGACTAACATTATGTAATTGCATTAGTTAATGGATCAATTTTAGAACGCTGGAATGGATCAAGCCAATAAAGGAAAACGATTCATTATTTTCAAACTAATGAAATCTCAAAGATAAAAGATGAGAAATCTTAAAGATAACCAATTAAGCAGAATAGGTGCCAATGAAAACGAATCATATCTTCTATCTCTGTTGTTTCAAAGAACAGCTCAGAAAGTGGGGAAGCCTGGGAAAACTGCTTACTGCCATCTTGAAAAAAAAAATACACACAAAGAAAGGGTAGACTCTCTGAAGGATTAACACTTAATTACGGCTTAATTAGCATAATTATGCATGCTAATAGCATCTCAAATGGATAGCAGTTGTCGAGAGGATTGAACCATCTGTAATTGTAGGGGATTAATACATCATTTTTTATTTCCAGCACCATTGTAACACTCTTCTTCTTGCAAGTGCCTCTCATTAATCAATTTCACTTATACTATGTTTAAATGTTGGTGCTTTTTTCATAATACATCATTAGGGTCATCGCTGCACAGCTATGAGACAAGACTAATGAGATCTCAGGTGGATCCTTATAACTGAACAAAAGCAAAGAACAGGTGAACCCTCTTCAGAGTGAATTTGAAATTAACATGTTTAGGATGAACTGGGAATGGAAGACTTAGCTGGAAGTATAAAGACCAACTGGGAATTTTGAAGGGTTAACTGGCACTGTAGACATTGACTGAGTGCAGAATCTGCAAACAGTGAATACGAATGCAAGGAATAACTGAGTGTGTAGACATCAACTGGGAAGTCTTGAGGTTGAACTGGGAGTGTGAGGGTGAAGTTGGAGGAAAGAGATCAACTAGCAATAAAACACCATGTTTAATGGAAACGAGTGACACAATGCAACGCGAAAAAAGCCAATAGAACCCATTATAATCAGTCAATCTGTCTACACTGGATGTACAGTGGTGCAATGAGACAAGTCTGATATCATGTTGTATTTGTATTTATAACGTACTTCACTGCTTCTGACACAAAAGACAAATGAATTTGCAATTGTAAATTTGACACAACCAGTGTGGAAGGCCTCAGGCTATTGCAGCACATCGACAGAGGTGGCTTCAGGTGTAGGTATGGTGTAAGGTTGAACTTGGAGTGTGGAGATTAAGGCCCAAATATACTTGAAGCAAAATTATAAAACAAATATCTGTGCCAAACAAAATCTGGCCAAAATGAGGGTGTTTTGGAGCTTCTTTCAGTAGTAAGAAACAGTTAGCCAGCGCATTGCCATTGGTCCATGACAATTAAGTAACTTCTCTATTTAGAGGATATTCTACACACCACACTTTTGAATAATCTTCTAAAAAACTACTCCTAGCTGCATGGATGGCATTCTATGCTCGCAAGCGGTATATCTGTGTGCAGCTATTTACAACTTCTGATTATTCCTGAGAGAAGAATGAAGAAGAATTTTGCCCAGAATATATTGGGACCTTAAATGAGAGTGTGGAGAGTAAACTGTTATAAAAGAGATTAGATAAGACATGATGGTAAATTGGTGGTATAGATATTAACTGAAAGTAAGAGGATGAATTTGGAGTATAGAGATTAACTTGTGGAGGGTGAACTGTGGATTTAGAGATTAACTGCAAGTGTAGAAGGTAAACTAAAGATTATCTGGGACTGTAGAAGCAAATCTTGAAGTGGACTGTAGAAGGTGGGAGTGTAAACTAGGAGGGTGCAAATGAACTGGAAGTGCACAAGATAAACTGGGAGTGTAAAGATTAACTGGAAGTGTTGAAAATAAACTGGGAGTGTACAGATTAACTCGAAGTGTAGAAGATAAACTGGGAGTGTACAGATTAACTGGAAGTGCTGAAGTGTAGATAAACTGGGAGTGTTACTGGAAGTGTAAGATATAGGAAGTGTAGATATACAGATTAACTGGAAGTGTAGATGATATAATGGGAGTATACAGATTAACTGGAAGTGTAGATGATATAATGGGAGTATACAGATTAACTGGAAGTGTAGATGATATAATGGGAGTATACAGATTAACTGTAAATAATAGGGGGTGTACAAAATAACATAAAGCATATAAAACAATGGATAAATACACAGATTAACTGAAGTGTAGAAAGATATAACTGGGAGTGTACAGATTAACTGGAATTGTAGAAAAGACTGGGAGTATACAGATTAACTGGAGCATTAAGCGTCATGTGTTCCCTCTAAGGCGCGCGCGCGTGTAGATTCACCACCGCTGCCGCGCAAATAAATAATGTGCCGCGCACACGATTGCAAATGCTCGGGAGTGATATCACGTATTAGAACCGTAATGCGGTTTACAGTTTCATAGAAAGAATGATGTGCGCCAAATGAGTGTAGACCGAGACTTCAATGGGAGCGTGTACGAAATAGCTCAACTCGAGAGCCGACGCAAACGCAATGTGTGACAACGTCATCATTAACGAAGAGTGGCTTGGTTAAGTGCTTGAAACAGATAAACTCAAGAGAGTTTACAGTCACATTAACTGGAAGTGTACATCCATAGGGATGTTTAAAGCTGGGAACTGACGTTCACGTTTTTTTGTTTTATTCTTATATTTAACTGGAAATGCTTCAGATTCTATTCTATCACTTTAAATGCTTCAGTTTGTTTGTTAGTATATTATGAGGCCTATATATTAACCTAATAAATAATTGACCTGTTTTTTAATGAGTCCCTCTGCTCATCAAGGATGTATGTATTTTATCGAAAATACAGAAAAAAAAAAACAGTAAATATTGTGAAACATTATTGCAATTTTCTAATATTGCTTTCCTGTTTTAATGTACAGAATATAATTTATTCCCGTGAGCAGTGTAGCATCAGACTAGGCCTTCAGTGTCATATTATCCTTTTCAAAAATCAGTGATTTATTATCAGTGATGAATCTGATTAATATTTTTACTGGGGAACGTGTATTTTATCTTTGAATTAATAAAAAAAGTTAAAAAGAAACTGCATTTATTCAAAATAGTGTACACTTTTTTATCCATTTAACTGGAAGTGTAATTCTTTTAAAAAAAGAAAAAAAAATACTGACCACAAACATTTAGTAGATATGTAACACAAAATTTCTATTTTGAATTAAACACTGTCCTTTTTTAGTGTATTTGTATCAAGAATCCCGAAAATGGAAGCCGCACAACTGTTTCCAACAGATTATAAATCAGCATATAGAATGATTTGTAAAGGATCATGGGACACCCGTGGAGAAATGATGCTTGAAAATTGCTCTGCTTCATAGGAAAATTATATTTTAAAGGATATTAAAATTATAGAAACTTATATTTTAAATTGCAGATAATACTTCACAATATTATTTTTTTGAAATAATGTTCAATATTTTTATCAAATAGATACAGCCTTGATAAGAAACTTATTTAATAAACATTATTGATCCCAGTATTATACTGTGTATTATATATGTTATATATATATATAATATATATATATATATATATATATATATATTATATATATAGGATTTATAACGTTTCTTTCTCAGGTAATCTAAATGTAATCATTTAGTCAGTGTAAATAGATGAAGTTAAAAGGAGTTGGAAGCATGCTGAATGGTAAAAGAATGTTTTTGCAAAATGTCCCGCATTAAGTGGGAGTAAGGAGGGTGAACAGGCAGTAAAGAAGACTGTAGATGGAAAACTGGGAATGTAGAGATTAAGTGGGAGTAAGGAGGGTGAACAGGCAGTAAAGATATTAGTTGTGAATGGATAGTGAATTGGGAGTACAGAGATTAACTAGAAATGCAGATAGTAAACTAAGTAAAGTCTGGGAGTGAGGAGATTAACTAAGAGTGAGATTAAGTGAAATAAATTGGAACTGGGATTGGACAGATTAACCGGGACTCTGAAGGGTGCACTAGAGGGTGTAGTAGGATTGTTAATATTGATTAGGGTAGGGCTCTTCAACTCTGGTCTCGGAGGGTTGCTGTTATGCAGAGTTTAGCCCTAGCCCTAATTAAACACACCTGAACAAGTTAACCAAGATCTCTGGGATTATGAGAAAAAGAAAATAAATTTGACTGGGGTTGGAGCTAAACTCTGCATGACAGTTGCCTTCCAGGACCAAAATTGGGAGTTATGCAAATTATCTGTGTGGCTAGGGAGTGTAGAGATTAACTAAAGCTGTGTCTGAATTCACTGCACATACCCTTATAGTGTACTATTTGGGAGGTCAGGCATTTGTAGTGGTGTCTGAAACCCATATTGGACACTAACAAGTGCACTCATTCAGTCCCATAATGCACCACAATAATGGGTGTACAACAGACAGGTAACTGCTAGACAATACCCATGCACTGTGAGGATCACACGAAGAAAATACTTCAACTCAACAGAAGATGAT
Source organism: Cyprinus carpio (assembly GCF_018340385.1). Lineage (NCBI taxonomy): Eukaryota > Metazoa > Chordata > Actinopteri > Cypriniformes > Cyprinidae > Cyprinus > Cyprinus carpio. The sequence continues at coordinate 17,712,193 of NC_056596.1, read as the reverse complement.
GTCTGCAGTACTGTAGGGAAGTAATGTGGGGAGAGCAAATATAAGGATTTGCAATTCATGTAGGGAACAGCAAATAAAGTTATAAGGGGTCAATTTCAGAAACAGGAATATTTCGATATTTGGACACACCAATATCCATTGTAATATTAACTCAAATTAAACATTAAAAATGTCTGTGCAATTAAATGAACATTAATTCAAAGTAAAATCATGATACTCTGTCACTATTTAATTCATGAAGTCCCTTGTTAAATAAATAAAAGATGATAAAAAGTTGTTCTGGATAACGTGTGTCATCGCTATCTACTCCATGACTTTAAACCAGCATTGACATTTTACAAAAGCCGTTGAGGATCTTCTGCTCATCTTGTTCAGACACGGCGATCGATAGCGTTTTCTGCAGGGACTGGATCGGCCGGCAGAACTGAAGATGATATGAGGAGAGGGGAGGGAGAGAGAGGAAGGTCTAATCAATGAGAAGTCTTGAACTAGGGAAACCCTTTTCATGTTTGGTATTAAGCTGCGATCTTGCCTGTCTCTCAGACTCCAGAGTAAACCAAGTTGATGGGCGGCGGTGTGATAAAATGAGGGAATGTAGGGGTAAGGTGATGCAGTAACTCACTCATGCCAGTATGAGGCTCTAGGAATCTTCTCATACCACATTAGCACTTACATTAGTGAGACTAGGGCTTGTTATTAACAAATGTAAATTTTATAACATTTAAAGCACAACTAAAAACTTACTCATGAAAAATTGCCATTTTTTTTATCTATCTTTAAAATTAAGATGGTTTTGAATCATGTCATGTAATATTCATTTTATTTCGTTTTATTCATTTGAAATGTTATTAATAAAAAAAAATATTGTCAAGATCATTTTAGTGCAAGAAGTTACTTGCATCTCTGGGTTCAAAACGTGTGTTTGAAAGCAGTCTTTTTTGTGAGCTCTGTCTGGACTAAGCTAATGGATCATTTGCATTATCGATGAGGTAACCCTGTCACCTCCAACATGGACTTTTAAAAAGAGAATAATTTTATGTTAATTAGATATTGATGCCATAATGATTAATTGGCTCCTGAGTGTTGTTAATATGCAGTAGTTGTCGTGAAATGTGCATTTCTAATGACTTTGTATCAGTTTGTTCAAACAAGGGGGAGGATGCGACCCTGGCGAAAGCTTTTTAGCAGAGACACTGATGTTTCACCGATTACGTCATTACATCTTTTGAAAAAATATTCTTAAAACACCTCTGAATCATGTCGAATTCACTGAAGTGTGGTGGTTATCTGGCATTTTAAAATGTACAGGATTTGTTTATGAAGTTAAGTGAGTTGAAACATCATGTGAACTCACAGTAACGCTCCTCTCTGTAGTGCGGTGGACCAACAGACTGCTCATCCATCTTCCTCTCTGATACCTCAGAAGTGGCTGCTTTTGCCCTTTTGATACACAGATGGGGTAAATGTGGCAGTCGTTTTAATTTTAAATGAAGTAGAGCCCTAAAGTCTCAGGAATCTATTGCTGCTTAATCATAGCACCTGCAGATCAGTGCGCGCGCACACACACACACACACACACACACACACACACACACACACACACGTCAGAACCCAGCCTATCAGAAGATACCCATTAGTACTCATCCATTGGCATCCATCCACGAGCACCAGCAAATAAGCATCAGCCCATCAATATCTGCCCATCAAAATGCTCATCAGCATCCATTAGCGTTTTGCAAAGAGCTGCCTGCAGTCTCTGCATTGGAACTTATTCAACAAAAGTGCCCAATTTTTCTAGGATTAATCACAAGAAATAAAATCCTTCCACTTCTTCTCCTCCAGATCATAATTCAGCCAGAAAAGTTAAATTAAAATATAAAATAGTGCTGACTAATCACATAAAGTATCTTTATTTTCAAGTAATGGCTTAAATCTTTAGTTTAATATTCTGAAAACCCTGCTGCAGTGTTTACTCTTTATAAATGATCGCCAAGGAAAGCATCACTATTATGGGGTTATATTGTGATCATATTAAAGATTTTGCTTTATGTATATATATATATATATATATATATTATAAATTATATATATATATATATAATATATATAAATTGGGATCCAAGTCATATCTACCACTCTAGCATTTGAAAGGGCAAATGTCACTCAGAGTTTCTCCAAAAAAAGTACAAATATAGCATATCATGATCTGGTAAAATGCTATGTGTTTTAGACACGTCTGTTTCAATGTTTTATAAATAATAATAATAATAATAATAATAATAATAATAATAATAATAATAATAATAATAAATAGCATCAAAAGTAAAGTAAAATGACTTTTTACTGAAAAACAAGACAAGACAAATCAATGTAATAAAATTTACTTATTTAGGTCTGAGTCTTAAACACATGAGACTCATGACGTGAGATGAGAAAAAACAGCGAGACTTAACAGTACAAGTCTTATTATAGACCACTGAATATAATTTTATTCATTGATTTAAAGTAATTAACTAGTTGCCATTCATGTCATCCTTGACACATGAACACACAATATAAACATACATATATAAAAAGAATATTTAATCTAAAATATGAAAACAGAATATTTAATCTAAAATAATATATTAATACTCCAACAATTATTTTTGTATGTCCTCTCATTGATAAAGTTAAATGATATTTCACTGGAAAACAAGACAAATAAATACATACATACATACATACATGCAAACATATATAAATGATTCATGAATGATTTTTCAAATTTATGTGTCAATTTGGCATTATTGTGTAGCGTGCTGAGGTCACCACTGGCTTTCTGTGTTGCAGGTCTCCGGGCAAACTAAGCACTGGGCCAAAACAGGTGAGAGTCAGAGCAGAAGTGACACAATGACTGTTCTGCTCACTGATTGGCCTGACACTTTCACTCATTCTGAGACACAGCGGCCTGTCTGTCTGTCTGTCAACAATGTCAGAGAGACACAGTGAGTGACTGACAGCCCAGCGCAGCACCTGACACCTGGGACAACGACATTGTCGTGACTGTGCTGTACTGAGCAGTGTGTGTGTGTGTGTGTGTGTGTGTGAGTATCCACCTTTGTGGCTGACCATTTATCAGTGGTATTTTTCCACCATTTAGACCTGTCATGTCACAACTTTACACTCATTTGACATGTGAACTAAACTGCTTCAAATTGGAGGTTAGTGAGGTCTCACTAACCTCACATGTGTGTGTGTGTGTGTGTGTGTGTGTGTGTGTGTGTGTAAGGAGGCTGTCGGCTCATACTGTGTACATGCAAAACAGATAGCTGTATACTTTAGCGACACACATCATAACTATGTTACTGCCTCTTTTGTTTTAATGAAACAATACACTTTAACAGTTAACAGTAGTTTCATTAATAGTTTCATACAGTACTATACAGCATATTGTTGTCACATGACCTCATGATGTTGCATGCAAAAAAATAAATAAAAAATGGTTATTTAGTATTATGTATTATGTATTATGCATATCCAAAAAATAAAAATTCTGCAATAAAATATTTTTTATTTCCTATTTGAAATGCAACACCATGAGGTCATGTAACAGCAATGTAATGTCTTACTGTTTGAAACTATTAACTATTAATTAAACTGCTATTATGTCAATAAAGTATAGATTTTAATATGCTATTTTAAACACTTTTATGATGTGCGTAAATAATGTTATGAATCAAATGATAACAATCCCTTTTAAACCTGATGCTCATGATGTGAGATAAAAAAAAAAAAAAACTTATTTGTTGATTTATTTTGTGTAATCATTTCAATTTTAAATATTTGAAAAGTACTATATTTTGTAGCACCTCCATTTATTGACACTGATAATGCATTGTACTTACTTTAATTTTTAAATTCATTGTAAATAGCAAACAAATTACAAATTTAATACATTTCTGTCAGTTAAATGTGCGGCATGTTAATTTATCTCTTTATTAATGTGACAACTATACATTTTGAGTGAACTATCACTTTAAAGGGATCATATGGTATTTTAAAGTGTCCTAATATTGTGTTGGAGTCCCCTACAACAGGTTTAAATGCATCTAAGGTCAGAAAATTTGTAATTTTCTCAAAATATACATTTAATATTAGAGTCATTTGCCAGTAATTTTGAAATGATTCATTCCAAGCATGTTCCAAACAAACCCCTCCCTTCCTCAAGCCTACTCTGCTCTGATTGGTCAGCTGGCCAGGTCTGTTGTGATTGGCACAGAGAGGAGACTTTGAGCCAGTTAGCCAGTGCTGCCATTGACAAAGCACCTTTACATAAAACAGTAATATAGTTCTCCAATCCGTTCTTATAATAATGACATAAAATACAAAAACACTTATGCAAGCGAATCGTGCCCACAGCTAAAGTTTAGCTGCTAAACTGGGAATACTTAAAAGAATAATGGTGGATATGTTAGCCGAGTGCTAATGTGACTAACTGATGAAACAATACAGTTTGTAAACCAAAATATGTCTACTGTAATGTTTGAAGAATGACAGACAAAAGACGCTTTGTCTTAACTTTTAATCAGAACACAGAAAAGTATCACAGGTGCAGCAACCTAACACTCGCTCGTCTCTCCCGCATTAACCCTATATCTGCCGGTGCAGCACAATAAACAGCAATTTAACTATGATTATAAATTCTGTGTGCTACACTACATTCTTTAATTATTAAATGAAATAATAAGAACAACATCAGTATACAATAATCAACACACGGTTCACGGCAAATCAGTTCACTTCAAATTAGACAGAATTAATATTGTGCTTTACAGGAAGACAAAGTAATATTAAAGTGCACTAAAATCACTAGTCACTAAAATCACTAGTCACTAATAAAGCTGCACTAGGTATACATTACATATTAGCACAAAAACTTTTTTTGAGCACTCAATTGAAAATGTACACAAGGTATCAATCATAATTACAGGTTGTGGTTCGGAGAGCTTGTTAGTCCAAATTAATTAATTAGAAGCCAATGAAGATAAAAGCCAAGATCAGAGAAGCAGTCCTTGATAAAATGACATGCACACAACAAAAGGTTCGAATTGTATGTCTGTGGTATCCTTGAACAAAGCGTCTTCTTAAACATGATGTAAACACACTAATTAGTGGACGTGTTTGTGGGCAGGTCAGAGTTCATATTTCGTGAATCCCGGACAGGCAGGGATTATGCAAATGTGTTACCCAGTGACATATACCCGTAACAGGCAAAAGATTAGAAAATATGACGACTCGTTAAAGGCGATTCAGAACCGACTCTCTCTTTTGAGAGACAATATCTTTATTTATCATGCACTTTTTTGATTGACAACTTTGCAGATTGTTTTCATTTAAGGATAGCTACATTATGAACTGCAAAAGAGATATTTTTCAAAATCCCATATGACCTGCTCTTTAAACTTGATGCTCATGATGTGTGCCACAAATAATGTCCATGAACTTCCGTTCACTTGGCACCAGAGGTCACCCTCCCATTATATTGACTCTCACACCACACAGACTGTTACACATCACCCTGGACTACATTTCCCATGCTCCATTGCACTAATCACAAATTCACCTGAAACCAATCACAAATAGCTGCTACCAATAACACACAATATATAAATCAGTCTCACACATCCACTCACTGCTGAGTATTGTTTGCGTTTATCGATCTTTAAGTGGTAGTACTTTACAGAGCCAGTTTTCTTTCCTAGTTTTTTTAATCTGGTTTAGTCTTGTTTTAACGTGTCTTGATTCCTGTCTGTTTATCTCATCCTGTCTGTCAGCTGCCTGCCCTGGAATTATTAGCCTGTCTTGGATTATCCCTTTCGTCTTGCCTTTCGGACTGTGTTTGCACCTTGCTTGGACTATTGCTCATGTTGTTGTATTACCCCTCTTGCCCAGCCCTCTGGATACCGTTAGCTGCCGATCGACCACGCTTGCTTTGGATTACTTTTGTCTTGCCCTCAATATACCTATGTGCCATTGTCTGACCCTTGCCTGTTTTGACCAGGTTTAAGAATAAAGCTTTGCAAATGGATCCCCACGCCTCTTGTCTAAGTCTCTCCGTAACCGAGTGAGACGATGGAAAAACATTATTAATTTATTTTATTGACAGTTCTAGAAGAAATATCTTTTAGATAGTCTGACCAAATAATTAGTCAAGAAGATATTAAGTTTACTTTACAAGTTTGTTTTGCAAAAATGGAAATAAAAGGTCAATTTGAGCACACTGCATTGTGGGACATCATTTTCTATTAATTTTAGCAATTGTAGTGGGCAATGTGGGTCTTTTATGTATACAGATAATCTGGATACTGTATTGCAGAAATAGAATATGTTATTAGGTTATTCTAAACATAACCTTGCATGCATATTTTTGTGTGTTGAACACGCGTGACAGACATTATGTTCGATCCTCATTAATGGCTAAAGATAAAAAATCTAAACACTTAGAAATCACACGCACAAAGACAATGTCTATTATGTTTCATGTCAGTGCTCATCTGTCTTTGCGTTGTCACTGAGATCTCAAACAGATAAATTCCCTTTTTCCTGTGGGATTGTGGGATGACACAGGCAGCCAATTTCCAGCTCTTGATTTGATTGATAAATCCTCAGTGACAAGACAGAATAAAAGAACTCTATTTGCTTTGATACATATAAATAGGAAATTAAGCAGCAGTATTGTCAGGGTTAATTAGTCGACAGTGAGGCAGGATGTCTGGCCTGTTTGACATACTGAAATTCTAGTAAGGCACACACACCCACACACACACACACACTAGGGAGTAGTTACTCTAATGGCCCTCTTTTGCTGTTCAATTCCACAATTCTTGTCTCTGAAATAAAGTAATTAATGTATGATTACTGCACAAAATCATTTGACTTCATTTATTAAAAAATAACAATCACAATTTTGATGTGTATATACATTAATGGGAGGTGGTTTTTTTTTTTGTAACTCTTTTTCCTCTACAGGGCCGTCGCTAGCCCAGACAAAGGTGGTGATTCTAGGCTACTGGGGACCCACAGTGATTTCAACTTAAGATCAATTTCTCATATCTTGACATTCCAGTGAAACAATTTCTTTCCGGTGACATATGCTGGATTTCTCTAATCATGTAGTGCAGTTAAACTCTGCTTCCTTACAATCTATTGTAAACCCACATTCAGATTTGCCCCATTCCAAATAATAACCAAATCTCGCCCTACATGTTTTTATTTATTTATTTATTTATTTATTTATTTATTTATTTATTTATTTATTTATTTATTTATCTATCCATTTCAATCAGATGCATGTCACAGTATTGAAGAAAATACATGTCTCTATTTCCACTTCATCATGACATCAAGCAAGATACTTGCACTTGAGATGCAAAATTGTGTGAGATATTAAGACTTAACCATTTGGCTTTTTATTTTATTTCTAGTTGTAAACAAACAAGCAAATAGAATATAATGAGGTTTATGCTTTTATGCTATACATTTCATTCAAAAACTTTTAATTCAAACAGTTATATAAATGTTAGGACAAGACATTCTTAATGTGTATTTTCTCATTCACAGAACATCCTTATGATGTTATTTGTACTTAATGAACATTCTTATAATGTTGAGAGTAAACATTCTTAGAACAACATTCTCAAAATGTCCATATGATGTTATTTGTATTTGATAACTATTCTAAGAAACGTTTCTGTAACCTTTTAAAGACGTTATAATCACAAGACAACTGGATGTTTCAACGTTTTAGAAAAATGTAAAAACAATGTTCCCACAATATTTTTATAACCTGAATTTGTTACCTGGGTACTTACACCTAATTTTTACATTTATTGTTAATAGCAAACAAAATTTATATAATTTCAATTTGAAACTGTAAAACCTATTTTTTATTTTATTATTATATATATATATATATATATATATATATATATATATATATATATTCCTGTCAGTCTTGTCTTGTGCATAGCTGTTTTGAGGTCAAGACTCACACATTTCCAAATTATAAACAGCACGAAAAGTACTTTATTTTTAAATCTGATTGAATAAGCTACGTTTGAAGTTGAAATTGTACACACATGTAATGGCATGTTAATTGATCTCTTTATTAATTTTACAACTATATACATCTGTCAGTATATTTAATTAGCTTTATATTACTAGGCAGACTAATGTGTATTGTGATTATTGTACTAATAACAGCTCTAGCTTAATGCTTAAAAAGTAAAAAGCTCTTAAAAATAAAGGTTCGTAATGGGGGGGTTTCACATAGATGCCGTAGAAGAACCAGTTTTGTCCATTGATCAATTCTGAATTGAACATCTCAGGTTACACATGTAAACATGGTTCCCTGAGAATAGGGAATGAGACGCTGTGTCCCCTAGAGCAGTGTTTCCTAACCACATTCCTGGAGGCCCCCCAACACTGCATGTTTTCTATGTCACCCTAATCAAACACACCTGATTCAGATCATCAGCTCATCAGCCATGCTTCACCGGTGTCTGAAGCATGAGTCTTAACACAGGGTGATACTTGCCAATGTCAAGTTCATTGTCATGACATCACAACTGGTGTGGCTGGGAGTATAAAAGGGCACCTGTAAAATACGTCATCCACTTCTATTCTAAAGGAGATATTCGCAAGAATGCCTGAAGCATGGCAAAAGGACACAGCTTCTCATTCCCTATTCTCAGTGAACCATGGTAACATGCATGCAACCTGAGACGTTCCCTTTCGAAAGGGACAGAGATCATGCAACCCCTAGAGGGTGCTATGGGGAATGGTATACCTACACCACCATGCTGAAGGCATGAGTGCCTTATTGACGCGTTGTTACATTTCTGGAGAGGTGCACATCGGGCTGCGCCGTTGGCTATGCATGCTATGCACAACCTGCGACATAGCTATGACATAGTTTCGATGCAGAAAGTTAAAGTTTGGTGAACTCTGTCCTGCGAATTCACATCACGTGAATGCGTGAGACCAATAGAAGATCAAAACATCAAAAAGTGACCTCTCGGTACAGAAATTTTAAATATGGAGGAATTGCTAATTTTAGCAGTGTCGCATCATCCTGTTTTATACAACACAACTTTGAAATATTACAAAAAATCACATAAAAAGAGAAGCAGCTTGGTTTGCGGTGGCAAGGCAAACAGGAGCGGATGATTTTTTTATTACATGAGATTTGTATGTGTGCGTGTGTGTACTTGATTAACTGTACTTGTGACTGATTGTAATCACTTAAAGAGAAAAGAATTATGACTAGTGAGGATATTTTGTTGGTTTACTGTGAAAACCTTGGCGGGTGATGTCAAAACCTGGTCCCGCTCCATTTCGCAGCGCCATCCAAAAGAAATTACCATGCTCAAAGTCTAGTGTCCACAGCTTAACTCCTTGGAGTTAACTTAATAGCCTTGGATAAAAGCATCTGCTAAATGTAATGTAAATGTAATGTAGACTCCTTCATACTTCTGGCTTCAGACACTGGTCATGAAAGAGACATTGCCCATGACACCCACAGAGGGAGGCAGTGCAAGTTTCCTTTTGAAAGGGTAACCTTTTTTTGTATGTGTGTGTGTAAAGAACATTTCAACAATCTAAAGAATGTTCCCCCATCTATAAAAAAAACATGTTGTGCAATGGAAAGAATCCATAGATGCTAAAGGTGCACAGTGTAATTTTGTTCAGTAATATCTGAATAACTTGTCACTTGCATTAATTTGATCTTTGTACTCGATTTACTCTAGTGTACATCAAGAAACTGAACTGTGTTGCTTTTAAGTGTTTGTACAGGAAGTCCACAGTATGAAACTCTCATTAAACACACAGTGACATTGAGTGGAGGACTATGGATCTAACAGCAAAATCACCCAATCTAACACTAGCACTCAAATGATTCCCTTGACATTGAACCCACACTTGTTACCAACATGTGAGTCAAAATGAGAGAGAAAAAGAGAGAGAGGATGTGAGGGAGAGCCGTAAGTCATTACCCGGTGGAAATAGCGCACCATTGAAAAGATAAGCACAACAATGACTTCCCATCCCATGATACATCTCAGGACTTGCCATGTTATTTCCACCCTCTTATACAGTATATGGTTCCTGTTATTGAATTTAGTGCTGGATAAATAGAGCAGGATGGTCAGATGCTCACAGGGGTTCTTTCACATTATCTCACACTAAACTGATAACATCCAGGAGTGTGTGTGTGTATTTAGAGAGAACTGTGTAACTTCACAAGTTAATGCGGTTCCAGACTGGGCACTGGCACCTATACTGGTACCCAGTCCATGGCAGTATAGATTGGGGTTCTTTATAAAGGTCATTTTACTTGAGACAGTAAGCAAACCCCTTCAGAAAACATATGAACAAGGAGCAATTGATTAAAATAAGAATCACTGGCTATATAATATGACAAATCTCTCAAGTTGTACAAGAAAAAAAAAAGAAAAATGTTTTTCATTTTTCATTTGTTTGTTTGTTTTCATTTATTTTTATTTCATTTTGGGATTTAGCGCAGATATCAGATAAACAACATAATTAAATATAAAATTAATAAAATCCACAATAAAAAGTAAACAAAAACTTTGTTTGTTCATTTGTTTGTTGTGCATTTTGGGATCTAGAACAGGCAGATAAAAGACCTACACATTCCACAAGGAAAATCAAAAACAAAACCTTTATGTTTTTTATTTGAATTTTTAATTTTTATATATATATTTTTTTGCTTGTTTGATTGTTTTCATTTCATTTTGTAATCTAGTACAGATATCATATAAACAACATACTTAAATATAAACACTCCACAAGAAAAAAATAAATAAAAGAAAACTATTGTCTGTTTATTTGTTTCTAGAACAGACAGGTAATAGACATAATTAAATATAAATGTTTCACAAGGGAAAAAAATGCCTTGGGTTACAGATGTAACCATGGTTCCCCAAGAGGGAACGAGACACTGTGTCCTCTATCGGAGACTATGGGGACTGCTGCCAGCAGGACCGATCTCTGAAGCACATGTGAAACAACTCCAATCCCGCCCACATAGCCCATGATGTCACAGACATCACGTCACCAACTTGTTTGTCTAAAGGAGACGTGAAAACAGGCAAGCCCTAGCCATGGCGAGGGCATGCAGCTTCTCATTCCCTCTTGGGAAATCAAGGTTGCATGCATAAACCAAGACATTCCCCTTCTAGGGAACTTGCACTGCATCATCTAGCGCAGTGGTTCTCAACTCCAGTCCTCAGGACCCACTGCTCTGCACATTTTGTTTGTCTCCCTTATTTATCGCACCTGATTCAGATCATCAGCTCATTAGGAGAGAGATCCATGAACTGAACTGAGTGTGTCAGATTCAGAAACATTCAAAATGTGCAGAGCAGCGGGTCCCGAGGCCTGGAGTTGAGAACCACTGATCTAGCGGACACTATGGGGAATGGAATGTCCACTCAGCCATGCCACGGCACATGCCTGTTCACCTGGTGAGAGGGCATCAAGGGAAGTGACAGGCATACACCGAACTCTGAAAAATGGGGAACCCAGCCAATAGCAGGGACATCCCATTAACCAAGCTAAGAACACGGCTGTCCTCGGAAGGCTATGTTGCAATGAGACAAAGCAGCATGCAGAGCCCAGAGGGACTGCCATCTTAAAAACCCTTGGGGGGGTGGGGGGGGGGCAGCTCACCCCTACTACCTGACTAAACTTAAGGGATAAAGGAAGAAGACCACCTATTAAAAAACCCAAGGCGAGATGGCTAGAAGAGGCTCAGGGGGCTGCCTACTTGAAAAACACTGATACCACTGATACCCTTCCACAGAATACTTGAAAAAAGTCTATATCAAAAGGAAGAGACCAGACCTTCAGTCAATGGTTCACCAACAACTGAAACATATAAGAACAACATTAGTCCAGCATCAGTGCCCGGTGTAAGCAGAGTCTCTTAGCGCTCACCTGCCTCTGCGCCAAACTCCTACAGAGAGGAGGGGTGTGAGTGACCACACTACTCTTCTGATCCTGCCTATGATCATCAGATCGAGATGGACCAGCCCCTCAGTGGTTTTAGATGAAAACATGGGATGGCAGGGAATACAATTCCTGTAAAGCAGCGGACCACTCCTTCGCCTCACTGAACTTCTCATCCACCGCCTCAGTGAAGGTGCCGAAAAGCCCAGAAGGTGACAGCAGAGCATCAAGATGAAAGGCACTCACACTCACAAGCATCCTCTCCACAGGAGGCATCTTTGTGTGTCCACACACAGCCACACCCTCAACATCAGCGTAAGCCGCATGCTGAAAAATATGCAGCCTAGCGTAATATGGCTTGTCCCACAATCTCATTAACTCTGTGTAGAGGTCAGGAAGAAAGTGTACACTCCTGGGGGTGGGGAGATCATGACCGGCCAGAAAGTGCTTATCTAATCTGTCACAGGCAGGCTTCTGCCTTTCGTGTGACCAGACTAAATCAAGACTCTTAGTAGTGCACGCCATTACGTCCAACATTGCCTGTATGCAGAAGCTAGGTTGGGGAAATTCAATACTCACACTCTCTTCTCCATCAACAACCACTTTCACCAGATGAGCCCAGTGTAGCGCTATCCATCATCAGATAACCCAAGAGAAAGAGTATTTGGATCCCGCTAAGCATCTCGAGAGCCGGACATGCTCGTGAGAATGCTGACTACTATCCCTCGAGAGAGAACAGAATGAAAGAAACTCCTGAAAGGGAAAGCACTTCCCGTCAGATTCCTTCCATGCCCTGCCTACACAAGTAGTAGCCACTAAATTATCATTCTTCAAAAGAGAATCAACCATACAAGGCATTTCTCAGTGTGATCACATCACGCAGTGTGCATTTAGCTCCCCTGAGAGCCAAACACACTCTGTTCAAACACTAAATTCTCTCAAGAATTAGGCGAGAACAGAAACAGCAGCGAACACATTGCATTGAGTCTGTTTGACTCCCTCGAGAGGTGAGCATGCTCATGCAAACTTTATCTACAATCTTGAGTAAAAGGCAAAGCTTTACCTCTGCTTTCAGTAGCCCCACAAATGCATCACCATGAGTGCATCCCGCTGTCTCATGAGTCAAACTCACATTCATGCTTATCCACGCCCTTCTCAAACCTCTCTGGAGCAAACTTCACAATATGAGTCTATGCTGTGCCTCGTAAGCAGTGGGACCGGAACCGCAAGACGCAAATGTTTGTCCCTTATCCCTCGAGAAGATGGACAAATGTGAACAGAGCTTTCGCATTGGAAACTTGTCACAATGAGCACATTCAGAGCCCTTGAGCACACATGCTCCTCACCAAGACACATAGATACTTGGGTGTCAGAAACTTAGGACACAGAGGCACTCTTTCTAAAATGCTCACTTGCTTTGGTTTTCTCCATAAAGCCTTCACATGTACTGTCAAACAAACGGCTCCTGAAGACAACAAAAGTAGGTGATGTGTTTGGCAGGCCCCCTCTTATGCTTCCTGGCTCCCGCCTGTGACATCACAGTCTACGTGGACCAATGGGATTGGACTTGTTTCACAGGTGCTTCAGACACCAGTCCTACTAGTGGCAGTCCCCATAGTGTAAGTTAGAGGATGCAGCACAAGGTCCCTATAAGGGAAAAATTTATTTTTAATTTGCTTATTTATTTATTTATTTATTTATTTATTTATTGCATTTTGGGGTCTAGCACAGACATTTCACATAACATACATAGTTATAATAAAATAATATAAAATGGCAGTAATAATAATAATAATAAAAGATGGGAAAAAAACACCCTAGAAACCAGCCAGAAACCCTACGACTTAGCTTTTGAACCTGTATAGCAACACACTGGCAGCCAAAACACTGGAATTCGCTGGAATTTTCCACAGGCAAATATCACTCACTTTCTCTTCAAAAGATGCACACACATAAAAATGTTCCCATTCTAATTATCCAGAATATTTTCATATCATAATACATCATAATTATTTTCAAGCTCTAGTTAAACTTCTCCTGGCAACTCCTCAAACACAAGTCACAATGCTATATTTTCAGTGATTACATTTTACACAATAACAAATGAAATGCTTTTTCTTTCCTTTGCTGTCTGAATTTAAGAACAAGCTGAGGAAAAAGGATTCTCGTTTTCTATCAGAACTTCTGGTGATCACTACATTTGATTAAAACGAAATCTTTAATTGTATGCTAATGTATGTATAAGGGTAGAATTGATTTGGGAGTGGAAGGGATGTGATGTAAATGGGAAAAGAGAGGGAAATGTGACCTATTGAAGAGACACTCGATTCTGTGTCACTTTACGACCAGACCTCATCACTTAGTGCCGTGTGATAACCTCATACAACCACCTTTTTAATTTAAAGTCAGCTGCAGACATAGCCTTGCCCACCGCCATAACCAGCTACAGCCTCAGATATATGTAAAGCCTGTCATAACAGCAGTTATAAAGATAAAAGCTGCTTTTTGTTTGGTGTAAGTCAGCCCAAAAGTTTGTCCATATTGATACTCATGTATATTTTACACCTTGTAGATATGGTCTAAAATGACCAATCTGCCAATAGCAAGTGAATTGAGGACAAGCACTGTATTTTGCTTATTATGATTATTATTATTATTTGTATTATTAAAAATATGTTTGTTACCTAATTCAAAAATATATATGTATGTATGTATGTATTTATTTATTTATGGGATCTATCACAGGCATCATATAACATACAGGTCCTTCTCAAAAATTAGCATATTGTGATAAAAGTTCATTATTTTCCATAATGTAATGATAAAATTAAACTTTCATATATTTTAGATTCATTGCACACCAACTGAAATATTTCCGGTCTTTTATTGTTTTAATACTGATGATTTTGGCATACAGCTCATGAAAACCCAAAATTCCTATCTCAAATAATTAGCATATCATGAAAAGGTTCTCTAAACGAGCTATTAACCTAATCATCTGAATCAACTAATTAACTCTAAACATCTGCAAAAGATTCCTGAGGCTTTTAAAAACTCCCAGCCTGGTTCATTACTCAAAACCGCAATCATGGGTAAGACTGCCGACCTGACTGCTGTCCAGAAGGCCATCATTGACACCCCTCAAGCGAGAGGGTAAGACACAGAAAGAAATTTCTGAACGAATAGGCTGTTCCCAGAGTGCTGTATCAAGGCACCTCAGTGGGAAGTCTGTGGGAAGGAAAAAGTGTGGCAAAAAACGCTGCACAACGAGAAAAGGTGACCGGACCCTGAGGAAGATTGTGGAGAAGGACCGATTCCAGACCTTGGGGGACCTGCGGAAGAAGTGGACTGAGTCTGGAGTAGAAACATCCGGAGCCACCGTGCACAGGCGTGTGCTTTTGAACCAGAAACAGCGGCAGAAGCGCCTGACCTGGGCTACAGAGAAGCAGAACTGGACTGTTGCTCAGTGGTCCAAAGTACTTTTTTCGGATGAAAGCAAATTTCATTCGGAAATCAAGGTGCCAGAGTCTGGAGGAAGACTGGGGAGAAGGAAATGCCAAAATGCCTGAAGTCCAGTGTCAAGTACCCACAGTCAGTGATGGTCTGGGGTGCCATGTCAGCTGCTGGTGTTGGTCCACTGTGTTTTATCAAGGGCAGGGTCAATGCAGCTTGCTATCAGGAGATTTTGGAGCACTTCATACTTCCATCTGCTGAAAAGCTTTATGGAGATGAAGATTTTGTTTTTCAGCACGACCTGGCACCTGCTCATAGTGCCAAAACCACTGGTAAATGGTTTACTGACCATGGTATTACTGTGCTCAATTGGCCTGCCAACTCTGCTGACCTGAACCCCATAGAGAATCTGTGGGATATTGTGAAGAGAAAGTTGAGAGACGCAAGACCCAACACTCTGGATGAGCTTAAGGCCGCTATCGAAGCATCCTGGGCCTCCATAACACCTCAGCAGTGCCACAGGCTGATTGCCTCCATGCCACGCCGCATTGAAGCAGTCATTTCTGCAAAAGGATTCCCGACCAAGTATTGAGTGCATAACTGAACATAATTATTTGAAGGTTGACTTTTTTTGTATTAAAAACACTTTTCTTTTATTGGTCGGATGAAATATGCTAATTTTTTGAGATTTTTTGGGTTTTCATGAGCTGTATGCCAAAATCATCAGTATTAAAACAATAAAAGACCTGAAATATTTCAGTTGGTGTGCAATGAATCTAAAATATATGAAAGTTTAATTTTTATCATTACATTATGGAAAATAATGAACTTTTATCACAATATGCTAATTTTTTGAGAAGGACCTGTACATACTTAAAAAGGACAAAAAATAATAGAGGAAAAGAAATGTAGCACACTATTACTCTCATGCCTAGATTCGTTTGACATTCAGAGTATGTTTGACAACTGTACAATATCCAAACTGGTAGAAATATCTTGTAATTGATGATAAAGCCTGCATTCATCCTCAAGCATTACAGTACTCATGCAGAAGTGAAATGCAGCGGGTTATTTGAGTGTTTCTGCAACATTAGCTTAATGCTATAGTGTGTGCTGATGTGAACTGACAGCTCACACACCCCTCACACTAGTGTAATTTCACCATCATTATAGGGAATGACAGAGCAGATTAAATGTGCAATTCCCTCAGAGCCGGTGCGGAATCCATCTGCATCTCTGCTTAATTGAAATGGTAATAGTTTTTGCTAATTAATGGAATCGTTAAAATTACAAGATATCTTAATTTTTGATTTCCAGCTATGAATTAAGACAACATTTATGATAGGAGATAATTTATTGTTGCTGTGTTTACAGAGATAGCATAGAGCGGCTTGTTGTTTGTTGCAAGCTACGTTTATGCTAACGCAACTGTCTGTACCTATCTCCGTACAACATAGATTTAGGATCCAAGTTACACCCTTTCATGTTTTTGGGACACGCAGACACCATCATTATACCTCAAATATGTCTGTAAAACATGTTTGAGAGATTTTGGAAACAGTGATACTATTTTGTGTTTATTTCCTCTTGTTCTCATGGAGACTCTGAATTACACACGGTCTTTGATCTGTGCTCTAATTAGTTCCTTTCCCCCTAAAGTATTTCTTATTGTATTTTCATTAATAACAAAACAAGAAAAGAAGCATGTTTGCCCTACGCCTTTTGTCAGCATTTTTCTGAAAGTGAAGTTCCCAAAAAATGCAATTTAATATGGTAAAATGATAACTTATGTAAAACTATGATGGCGACCCCGTTTTCGTCTGCTTTACTAGAGTTCAACTCCAAACTAATTCAAGTGCGCTCTCTCTCTCTCTCTCTCTCTCTCTCTCTCTCTCTCTCTCTCTCATTCTCTCTCTTTCTAAGGCTTCTTGGTATACTTTGCCTTCAGTTTGATCATAGTACCCATGACTTCTTAAAAAATTAAAACATTGCAGTATGTCATGAGAGGTTGTAGTGATTTTATCACAGTTTAGGGTTGAAGTTTTCTTAGCTGTAATCAATAAATAAATAAATAAAAAACTTCAAATCTTCTCCTAATATAGTTCATTACCTTAACTGTGCGTTAATATATATATGAAAAAGTGAAAGTGACGTGACATACAGCCAAGTATGTGGACGCATACTCAGAATTCGTGCTCTGCATTTAACCCATCCAAAGTGCACACACACAGCAGTGAACACACACACACACCATGAACACACACCCGAAGCAGTGGGCAGCCATTTATGCTACAGCGCCCGGAGAGCAGTTGGGGGTTCAGTGCCTTACTCAAGGGCACCTCAGTCGTGGCATTGCTGGCCCGAGACTCGAACCCACAACCTCAGGGTTAGGAATCAAACTCTCTAACAAAGACACAAACTACACACCACATAAATATAAAAACAAAGATAAAAACATATATACATAATTACATAAAACACAATAAAAATAAAAATATATACATATCTGATTATATATATATATATATATATATCTTCAGAAAAAAAGAGATTCTGAATCTCAATGGGATTATTTCCTGGTAAAATAAAGGTAAAATAAAGGTAAAATAAAATATATATATATATATATACAGGTGCATCTCAATAAATTATAATTTCATGGAAAAGTTCATTTATTTCAGTAATTCAACTCAAATTGTGAAACTCTTGTATTAAATAAATTCCATGCACACAGACTGAAGTAATTTAAGTCTTTGGTTCTTTTAATTGTGATGATTTTGGCTCACATTTAACAAAAACCCACCAATTCACTATCTTAACTAATTAGAATATGGTGACATGCTAACCAACTAAAAACACCTGCAAAGGTTTCCTGAGCCTTCAAAATGGTCTCTCAGTTTGGTTCACTAGGCTACACAATCATGGGGAAGACTGCTGATCTGACAGTTGTCCAGAAGACAATCATTGACACCCTTCACAAGGAGGGTAAGCCACAAACATTCATTGCCAAAGAAGCTGGCTGTTCACAGAGTGCTGTATCCAAGCATGTTAACAGAAAGTTGAGTGGAAGGAAAAAGTGTGGAAGAAAAAGATTCACAACCAACCGAGAGAACCGCAGCCTTATGAGGATTATCACGCAAAATCGATTCAAGAATTTGAGTGAACTTCGCAAGGAATGGACTGAGGCTGGGGTCAAGGCATCAAGAGCCACCACACACAGACGTGTCAAGGAATTTGGCTACAGTTGTCGTATTCCTCTTGTTAAGACACTTCTGAACCACAGACAACGTCAGAGGCATCTTACCTGGCCTAAGGAGAAAAAGAACTGGACTGGACTGTTGGTCCAAAGTCCTGTTTTCAGATGAGAATAAGTTTTGTATTTCATTTGGAAACCAAGGTCCTGGAGTATGGAGGAAGGGTGGAGAAGCTCTTAGCCCAAGTTGCTTGAAGTCCAGTGTTAAGTTTCCACTGCACCCATTTACCAAAATATTTTGGAGCACTTCATGCTTCCTTCTGCTGACCAGCTTTTTGAAGATGCTGATTTCATTTTCCAGCAGGATTTGGCACCTGCCCACACTGCCAAAAGCACCAAAAGTTGGTTAAATGACCATGGTGTTGTGTGCTTGACTGGCCAGCAAACTCACCAGACCTGAACCCTATAGAGAATCTATGGGGTTTTGTCAAGAGGAAAATGAGAAACAAGAGACCAAAAAATGCAGATGAGCTGAAGGCCACTGTCAAAGAAACCTGGGCTTCCATACCACCTCAGCAGTGCCACAAACTGATCACCTCCATGCCACGCCGAATTGAGGCAGTAATTAAAGCAAAAGGAGCCCCAACCAGATATTGAGTACATGTACAGTAAATGAACATACTTTCCAGAAGGCCAACAATTCACTAAAAATGTTATTTTTTATTTTTTTTTATTGGTCTTATGAAGTATTCTAATTTGTGAATTGGTGGGTTTTTGTTAAATGTGAGCCAAAATCATCACAATTAAAAGAACCAAAGACTTAAGCTACTTCAGTCTGTGTGCATTGAATTTATTTAATACACGAGTTTCACAATTTGAGTTGAATTACTGAAATAAATTAACTTTTCCCCGACATTCTAATTTATTGAGATGCACCTGTATAATCTGCTCCGTGTTTCCCGCCCGCTCCATTGCATCACTCACAATCTGTGTGCCGCTCTCTGGAGAGTGCAGACCACAGTCCCCAAAGTTTGTTGCATTACGATCCACATAAGACAGTGGTTGATCCGCTGAATTAGTAATTAGTTGGTAGTTTGTTTTTGTCGGTAATGACTCTGCCTTCTAAAAGTGTTGTACAAAATATCCATATTCTTAGAATTAGAATGTCTAACCAAAATTATTGTACCTGATCAGATCTAATATAGATAATACCAAATTTGCTTTTGTTGGCACACTTTGTAGAAAAAAAAAGCCTTCACAAAAAAGAAGATGGAAAGAGAAAGAGCGAAGGGAGGCTGCTAAAGACAGTTCAGCATTGCAAACATGAATTCAAAACTCCTGCAAGCCAGCCGGTAAATCATCATATAAAATATTTAGCAGTTTGTCACAATTTAATTCTTGTAATTAAGTATATTTCCCATTATAATCACTTGTCTTGATACTAGTAATCTATAACACATCATATTTTATTACAACCATATTAATAGTAGGCCTATAAATAGTTAAAAATATAGTATAAATGTTCTAAATTAGTTGTTTATTAGTATATAATATAGATTTATGCTGTAAAATATTAAATTAAATTTCTAATACTTAAAGGGGAGAGTGGGGTAAGATTAGCCACTTTTTACTATTGTGGTCCTCAAGATAAGGGAAAATGACTCAGAATTACAATGAAAGTATCTATCCTATCCAAATGAAAGTATTCCTGTAATTTTAAATGATCAGAATGTATCTATGACAAAGGGTTCTAAAAATATGGCTTTTTATAAAAAAGTGTTCTCATGGCTCAGTTTGACCCGGGTTTGTGGTAAGTTGACCCGAGTCGAGTCAGTGGGTAAGATGCACCATCTGGGTGTAAAATGACCAACTGACCGAATCTGATTCAAACCCATGTGAAATAAATAATAAATAAATAAATAAAAAATAATAATTTCCTTTTACAGTCAGTCATATTTCTTTTCAACATGAAACCAACTGTGATGAGAGGGGCGGGGCCGAGAGCCGTGGGAACGGAGCGAGGCAGGTGGAGTAAATGCTAATGCGTGACACCTCCTCCGTGGGACTCGAGACTGGTGAGTGGCGCAGGTGTCGCACATTAGCATTTACTCCACAGTAAAAGTGTACAGTTGCCAAGATGCAGGGGGTGGGTCAACTTACCCACTGGCTCAACTTACCCCACTCTCCCCCTACTTTGATTGAAGATGAGACAGAAGCAGGCTCAGAGAGTGAGGGAGAGCCCACTCTTATCAAAACATCTGCAATAAAGTCAGCTATTACAGAGTGCGCTTCTCTTTTGATTATATATTTGTAACAACAGGATAATTTGTATTAACAAGGACCCACCCTCCTTGTGGCCCTTTTTTTTTTTGGGCCACTGCCCCTCAAAATGTCTGTGCACGGCCCTGTATATATATATATATATATATATACATATATATATATATACATATATACATATATATATATATATATATATATATATATATATATATATATATATATATATATATATATACATATACATATATATATATATTAGTATATATAAATTTATATATATTATACACCAACATAGTTACTAAGAAACACAATAAATAACACACAAATACTATAAATATTAAACAAATAAGATAAACAACAATCATTATTGTGTGACTGCTAAGAAAGTATGTTATATAGTATGAATATAGGCAGTATGAAATTCAGATGTACTACATCCGCTATGTTGTCACTGTCACGTGACCTATCAGTTTTGTTGCTTCACTGCCATTCACAAATCCTCTCCTGTGACTTCATGAGATAGTAATGTGTCCATCTAAGGAGCAGGTAATCTGGGTACTTTTGGAACTTAACTTAGTAGGATTGCAGGATAGTGGGTCTCCAGGAGCAGAGTTGAAGACTTATACTATATAGTATGGAGGTAGGCATATTCAGATGCAGCAAAAGACTGTATATAGATTTCAAGTGATGCCAGTCACAGATGTGCATATATCTGACTTATGATTTTCAAATAGAGGTACCACCAAAGACCGTTACAGTAAAGTAAACCACAACCAGTTCCGGCTCAAGACAGCAACCGACAGAATTAAAGGGGAGGGCAGGTTAACAATGAGTCATCATTATGCCTCTTGAGGCCTGGGAACAGCTGGTCTTCATTACACTTACCCACCTAAACTTAACTGGCATCCGGGTCACGGCACCAATGCAATCGACAACAGCCAGCATTGGATGTAGGTGCAATAACAATGACGTTAAAGACTGCAGCTTCTAGCATTAATCACTAGTGCACCTCTTAAGGCCAGGGAAAAGAGGTTTACCTGCACAGCTCTGTTAAACACCCTTCTAAATCTCACTCCTATCCGAGTCACAGCACCAATACAACTGATTCCACTCAGCCTGCTTTAAGTAAGTAACAAACTACCTTGGTTCTTTAAAATGATTTCCAAGTTGCAGCTTCCATTCCTACAGCTGTGACAGCTTCTCCTATACATTTCCAGTGGTTTCCTCCACCTTATACTTTCTTTGGTCTTTGGTATCACTCACAAGTTTACTTAATATCGATTCTCTTCTTCTTTTCATTTTTTAATGAAGCATGGATATATTTTGTATAATTTGACTTTGTATTGAAATTTTCTGTTTTCTATTCTCAAAGCGTTTCCTTAAAACAAAGTGTCTCAAGACAGCAGTCACAGAAACAAGAGAAGAGACGCTCCAAATGTAGACAGATCCTAATATGAGAGAACCTTCATTCTGACAGTGATGCTTTATGCAAAACCCTGTCATTAGAGCTCTTCAATTAGATCACTGTCTCCCTCCCATCCAAGTGTTCAGCGGTGCACTAGAGAGCATTGAAAGTTTAGGATCTTGAGGAGGAGGATGGGGAAGTGATGTGCTGGTGAGAGGTGGGATGGGGGGGGCATTTGCAGAACATGACAGCAGCGATTCGAGATAAGCCCCGCTGTCAGCCCGTACAGGCACCAAACCCCCCCCCCCCCCCCCCCCCCGATTTTCAGCACCCCTCTACTGATAACAATTAGATGTAATTGGACAGTCCGGTGAAGCTGAGCAATTTGACTACAGGCGTGGGGTTCAGGCTCTCTTAAGACCGCTGCAGAGGGAGATGACAGCTGATTGGATGAAGATGACGATTAGTTAGACACTCTGGTGAAGGGTCCACTCTCATTTCACATAGGAGATTTACCATCAAAAGGCAATCACTTAACTGACTATACTATCACACCAAACCAACTGCACTGAAGAGCACACTACTTTTACCTACCTATTCCTCCTTACTTTAGAATTACCATAATACTGATTTCCAGCAGCTATTATGCTATCACTTGTGTGCGTTAACCTTAGAGCAGTGTTTCTCAAATGTAACAGAAAGCATTTATGACCCGAAAGTGTTGTGATCTCTGCTTAAATACATAATCCTGTAGTTTTCTCTTTCATAAAAAAAATGTTACAATGTTGTGATTCATTTTGTTAGCTTGACTCAAGGCTTAGAACTCTTCATTCAAGGAGTTACTGAAATGCTGAATGGGAAATACACTTGCGGTGACATGCTAGAATCCACTAAGGGGTTCTGTTTTGCAAGTGTGTCGTTTTTTTTTTTTTTTTTTTTTTTTAAGCAGGGTTGACATGATTACATGACTTAGACTAACTCATATGTTAGCTTAGTAGTTGCTAAATTTTTACAACCTCTTTTGTCCATTTTCGTACAGTTTTCTCTGCACACCGCTGGCAGGTAAAGTTAGAGATGACGCATCATACATTTATCATTCCAATCATACATTTAAGACAAATCACATCAAACAAATTTACATGAAATTGAATAACGCTAATGCTCGGTTTATAGAAGTGTTTATAGAAGTTTATAGAAGAAAACATTCTCTAAGGTCAGGAGTCACTGGGTAAATCCAAGTTGCAACATTTTACTCTGACACAAATTTCCAGGCAGAACTGTGATACTTTCTGCTGGTTTCTAAAGCAGAGCTCTGTCTGAACATCCACAGCAAGCTCTCTTCTTTTACACACATCTGGTAGCATTTTATGAATAAGCATGGGACTTACAGCAATCGACTCATTCTGTATACATGTTTGTGAATAAACTACTCTCATAAAGTTGCCATATTAAATGCGTAGATTAGGTTAGCTGTCTGTGTGGTGGGGGTGAAATGAATAGGTGTGAGGGGTGTTTTATTTTTCACTGTAACAACCCCTACACACACCTAAATCAGTGCTGTGGGAATGGGGCGATAATATTAGCCTAACTGCAGGGGATTAAATATAGTGATGTGACTCTGTGCTTGCCTGAGAAAAAAGCAGATTTGTATTGTACTGATGACAGCTCATTAAAGCCAGTGAGAAACCTATTGAACAGTGCTCCATAACACTAAATTATATTTAACCCTCTGGAGTCGATTAACGCGTATACGCGTTTTGGGGTATTTTCTCCTGATAACCCCGAAAAGAACTTAAATTACACTTTCAGTTTTGATCGTACAGATAAGTGCAATACATCAATCGAATCTGTAAAGGGTCTACTTTTTTTTGTATACATACAGCAACTCAAACAAGGAGTCTGTCTGCAGCCTTTGTCTGCGCTGATCCTCAAATGCTCCATAAAATGAACTGTAACTCAGTGAATACTCATGAGAGATATCTATAGAAAGCTGATTTTTTTAAACTAAACAAGTGCTGCTGAAAAACAAATCTATAAAGTAATCCATATGCCGCGATTCCGTTGGTGCGACCAGCCCCCGCGCCGAGCGCGCTTTTGAGATTCAAATGTTTCACTGAAGCGCGCGCCTTTTGAATAACACAACAGAAGACAACGCAGCGAGGACTGTTCTTCCAGTTTTTATTATTTTACTGTTTGCGTGTTCGCGATGGGAGGAATACGAGGTTGAGGACATAATTCACAATGTGGTTGAGGATATTTGGATTTCCTCAGAAAAAGAATGAAGCACTTTATCTCAGCAGAGATCATAAACATGAGTAAGTCTCTTTTTATTAATTTATATACTTGTACTAGTTTTCACATAACGTGTAAAAATTTTACTAGTTAACTAAACTCCAAACTTCAGATAATCAAAAATAACAATAACACTACTATACCAGCTTGATGAAATACTATAAATGTCAACTGTAACAGCAACAAATTACAATCCCAATTGAAACAGCATTCACAACCCAATTTACTATGTGATGTATTGGTAAAAAAAAAAAAAAAAAAATTGAAAAGGTTTGCTGGAAGGATTGTGTGACCGTCATTATGCAAAAAATTCAGTTTGAAAGTCAGCTTTGATTTCCTAATAAACTGTTATACATTAATTAATAATTAATATATTTAATATTAAAATTAATTTGTCCTCACATTCTTCTTTGTAACTATTGGCACAGAATGTCATTAATGCAGAAAGGCATGCATTACGCTACATTATCCAACAAAAAGTGTCTTAGAAAATTTAAATGTGGCCTAATTGAGGGATGATTTTCACTTTTGAAAAACAAAAATTCTAGGCTACAAGCTCCAGTTCTCAAAATATCGGGAACCATTTTTTTCTGTATGTGTCCAAAGTTTTTCAAACACGCATAACATTTTTTTTTCAAATAAAAAGTAACCATTTTTTTCCAGATCACATAATAGATATAGCCTAGTTTGTGCTGATTACAGTGAGATTAGACTTCAGCCCATTTAGATATTTATAAGAAACTGAAAAAAGCACAAATGTCAGTGCATGACAAAACTTCTCCAGGCCCCAAAAATACCCTAGACTCCGGCTACAGTCTCTCTCCCTCTCTTCCTCTCTTAGTGTAATCATGGGATATTTTTAGACAATGAAATAATGGCAATCTTTATAGCCAATTATACGGTTAGTAATTTGGAGAGACAGAACGCTATTCACAACCCATTTACTATTGATGTATTGGTAAAAAAAAAAAAAAAAAAATTGGCCATGTCATTAGCTATAATTTCCTTTATTACACTGATGTTAGCCAATATTAAATTAATTTGTTAACTATTGGCAAGATTGTAGAAAGGCTGCATTAACATTAACCAATAGTCTGTGTGGCCTAATTAAGGGCTTTTCAAAATCGGGTCCAAAAACGAAATAAAAGTAAATATTTTTCCAGATAACATTTCTTTTGGCTGTAGTGGCAAAAATAATGGCAATTTAATAGCCAATTACTTAGTTTTGGAAACAGCTTATATTTCCAGGCTTAATATTTTCATCACATACAGTAGTATAAATAGGTATCTACGTATTAAATAATATAGTTATCTTTACATTTTAGAAAGGGGTTCCTTCACAAAAGGTTTATCTAACTGGGGGTCCTTGGAATAAAAAAAAAAAAAAAGAAAAGAAAACCCCCAAGGCACAATAAGAGCATGAACATAAATTTGAACATAAACATGAACATAAAAATGACATCCATCTGGCTTTGATGATGTTTCTGTAAAAACGGCATATTCTGTTCATTAAATCTGACAGAATCCAGACATTGATTTCAGTTCAGTGGCTATGTTTACATGCACAATTTTTGGTTCAATCGGACTGAATTCATTCCGATTGATGAATCTGTATGTAGTGTTAACATGAACGCTAAAAAAAGTGTTTATATGTAACAAGCTTCAAATCTGATTTTTTTTATTTTACATGCACACACTCCACAAATACAGAGTTTCTCATTGTATATAACCACTCTACACTGCTTCTTTATTTGTTTTTAACAGCAGAATTAATACTTATCCATTTATACAACACTATGTATAACACATGTAAACGTAGCCAGTGATCCTGACATTTGATTTCAGTTCTGTGAGTATAAGGGTGGCCATATGCGCCGTTCATACAGGACAGGTCCTGGCCAGGATTTTAATATTGCCTAAAACATCCAAAGACGTTTGACCAATAACATGCAGGTACTGGACATAATCGACCAACCGTGGGGCTGCGCGTGAAAAGGTGAGATCTTCAAGGAACGATCAAAGCGATGCAAATATGCGCATGTGTTTGTTTGTTCGTTTGACTTGAATGAACGCACCAATCAAAACAGACACCAAAGTAGGTGCGAGAGCGATTCAAAAGTATAAGGAGCCGTCTGCTCTGCTCTCTGAATTTCACACAACAATCGACCTGCAATGTGCAAACAGCCAAAACCTGGATATATTAGGCAATATAGAAATCCTGGCCAGGACGTGTCCTGCGAAAATGGCACGTTTGGCCATTTGCATGTAAATCTGTTGATCCTCAACATGGAAATTACATTTCATGAGAATCAACTTTGTAGTTTTTTTCTCAAAAATATCCAAACATTTATGAAATCCTTTTAGATAACACAACTGTGAAAAAAAAAAAAAATAATAATAATAATAATAATAATAATAATAATAAATAAATCTGAACAATTGACTAAAAAATGACACTAAAAATACTAAACAATACAGAGTATATAGTACTGTTAAAGAATTAAAACAAAAATCATTTTGGGTGTGACAAATTAGTAAATCATGTTCATAGTTAATATTATAAACCACAACTGACTAAATACTTCCACTAAAATCACCAAAACACTGATTAAAAGCTGATTAAAAGACGTTGAGCAAAAAGGTCTAGTTATTTTTGAGAAAACCTCTTTAAGCATTAATTTGCAGATAAAACTTGCATTTAATTTGTAGAAACCATGCCATCCTGATTTCGTCTGGCCAGAGAAGAATTGGTCCCCGGCTGAGCCTGGTTTCTCCCAAGGTTTTTTTCTTCATTTCTGTCAGCGGTGGAGTTATGGTTCCTTGCCGCTGTCACCTTTGGCTTGCTTCGCTGGGGACACTTGACTGATCACACAGACACTATTGGAAGAGAGCTGAACTGGATGATGACATCAAATCAAATAAAACTGACTTTAAAAATGAAAAATGACTCTGTTATTGTCTTCTTGCATCACTGACAAACTATTTTCCTGTTTAACACTGTAAAGCTGCTTTGACACAACCAGTATTGTATAAAGCACTATACAAATAAAGGTGACTTGACATGAAACTTATTAGTAATATTTAACTAGAGCAATGGCATTCAGGCATGTTTCAGTGTGGCTTAAGTGGGCTCTGTAGAGCATGAAAAACAAGAGCGGTTAGGTGAGTTTGGGATGAAAGGGACATAAGGACTGCTCTGGGTGTGTGTTCACGGTGTGTGTGTGTGTGTGTGTGTGTGTGTGTGTGTGTGTGTGTGTGTAGTTGTATAGGTGAAATGCAAAGCACAAATTCTGACAATGGGACACCATACTTGGCTACACGTCACGTCACTTAACTCCAGAAATCATCATTTTCGTAATTTTATGAAATGTGGAATGTACTAAAATCGTGATCGCTGCTTAAGTCTGTAAATCACTGACATGTTGGCCTCTGGGCAAACGCGTGTCTGCGATACTGTTCGCCACATGTTTAAGTTTCCACACGTTTACTGGAGCCAATATTTTGCCTTGTGGGAAAATCGATATTTTCCTCTACTTACCTATTTTACGCTACTACAAATTCCCATAACTGTTACAGCATTTTTTTTTTAAATAATATAGATATTTTCCTCTACTTACCTATTTTACGCTACTATTTTTTTTTAATGGTAAAATACGTCCCAAATATGTTCTTAACAGGTTTCGTGACATTCTTCCTCATGTATCCATACAGCCAAAGACACAAACATATTTGGCTCTGATATATTCCACATGTACACAAAACACCAGCATTGACGCACCGTGCGTCTCCCTGGTTTAGTTTGTATATCTGCCAAACTGGTATAAATGTACTTTTTTATTTATTTTAGCCTTAACTGAGGCTTGAGTGTGTTTGTCATTAGCCTCACGGTGTGAGCTAGTCTAGAGGCACAGATGGGACATGTATTCAAAATTTATGATCTGTGTGTAGTACCCTGTAGTAACGCGCTTATCTACAGGGAATGCTACAAGCACTTTTGTTGTTATTTCTGACAGAGTCAAACCGAGCAGTTGCCCGTGTCACCAGAGGGTTGAGCGCTACCAAAAAACACAGCTCTAATGAAGCACCTTTCTGCATGGCTGTCCGTATGCGCATCTGTGTGTGTGTGTGTGTGCACTGAAGACCATGTCTGAGAGAAGTAAAGGGAAGTTTGTCTTCCTCACACACAGCTACTCCCCAGGTACGTCTGCCGAAGTCCCCCAGCCCCGTGTCATTTCCTGCATGTGCATCTGTGTTCAAGAGACACTCGCTACTAGACGCCCCTTGATGTTCCCTTCCAGTCAATAAATTAAACTTCTGCCCTTATTTTGCGAGGTGTTCCCACTGCCAGAGAGCGGTGTGGAGACCTGTTACAACACCTCAGCCCTGCGTTTTAACTTTAATAATCTCCAGCTGTCAGGGACAACCTTCCCTGCCACTTCTGGTTAAAACTTGTCTCCTAGGCATGAAATAATTAAAGGTGCCAGGCAGAAACCGAAGCACAGCAGAGGGTAGAGGTGAGCAGAGACAGAGTCAGGGACTTTATTAGATAAATAGCCCTTGAAATGGAAAGTGTGAACAAAGACAGAAGTGCGATTTTCCAGGGTCCGCACCCTGTCCTTCTCACTGAGGGTCCCTAGGTAGTGCTAAAGGGGACAGATTGGAAGACCTTGTCTGTCAATTTCTCTGACAAGGGGAAAATATCCAGCACCTATACTTCCTCAAATGCGACCCACGCTGGATTTTTGGATAAGGGTTTAGAGAAAAAAAAATATATAGTAGTGTATTGCAACATTTTTTGTCTTTTAATTGTTTTGAGTTTGGATGAAGACATTGGAGAAGTCAGGAGGGGGATTTATGTCAATGCCTTTGACAAGTTGAGATAACTGGGTATTTCGATATTAAAACCAACAGGCAAAGGGGCTGATGGTCACATTAGTGTGTTTAGGTTTGGTTATTAGTCATTTTCAATGCTTTTATCCAATGTGAACTACAATATTAAACACTTTGGAAGAAACACAGAGGAATCTGAGGTTAAGTTGTTCTAGTACAACCCTAACCACAATGAAAAATGGACCATTTTTGTTTTGTTTTGTTTTTTGCAATAAATGGTACTTGTGCTTTACGGATGGAGCCTTCACATTTTGGAGAGTTGGTGGCAAATTCACAATAATTGCATGCAATCTTATCTAAGGGTTAGGTTTAGGGGATTACCTTCATGGCAATTAACCTACAAATTGTACATATTTTCATATGATAGATTGTACAAGTTCATACAAAATTGCCAACGTCCAGAACTTCTTGAAGAATTCTTGTGACACTGGGGCTGATTGTGTACATAACACGAAAACGGTGTGGAAACACTGCCTTAGCAAAAGCCACCGGTAATTCTTCTGCCAAGTAATATAGTTCATTAGCCTACAGTAAGCCTACTTCATTAGTCTCTCTGTTTACCATTGCCAAGTGCATTAGATGTGCATAGAAATTCATTTTATAAATAGGCCACGACTCATAATTGGAATAAACCCTCATACAGGATGTCTTCACCAATCCATGCATGATAGCATGACAATCCACAGCTAATTTCACTTCCTGCTGTCAAGGTCAACAACCGAGCGATTGTTTTGACATTAGGGTTGCGGTTCCAGTACTCTTGAATAATGTTGTGACATTATTATTTAGGCTCCTATATGAAAGTTACTCAGAGTGAAAAGCCCTCAACGTACAACACACGCTACTGACTTTTTCATTCAATTTCCTGAGCTATTCATTGACACTCTCTTTCTTTCTTTCTTCCTCTCTCTCTCTAAATATTTACCACCCCCTAACCGAATTTACTGTTTAATTTGCAGCGTGCACTTCTTTATTGATTGGCAGAGCGGCTGATTAGCAGCCCTTTTCCCCGCACGCTTCATTCTTCAAGCAGCGGGGCCTTCCCTGAGAATAACTATCCTGTCAAATTAACCACCGCCACCTAAATTATTCAAATACTGTAAATCCTCTTTCTATACTGCGCTGCCTGCTCATAATTTGTCTTTTCATTGTTGCCAATTTACTGGCAATACCATCAATTAATGATGCCAACTCGCTCTAAATGGCGCAGAGGAAAAAGTGTCAACACGTGCGCTGGCTCGCAGGAGAGGAGCTGGCAGACTGTGGAATATCTCCGGCTGATTTAACGTTGGCTTTCATTCATTACTTTGACACTCTCTCTCTCTCTCTCTTCACAGTCTGCGCTGGAAAACTCCCATAATTACATTAGCTTTGTGTTTTACTGCGCGGCTCAGTGTGGAGCTTATGGTATGTGCTCAAAATGATCCATAAGCACCTCTGGGTTTACGTTTATTTTATTTTTTTTAATTATACTGGTATTGGATTAAACGTGTTGACTTGTGACTTGGTATTAGATTTTACACAGTTTTATGTGTATTGCAAAGCAAAATAAATGATTAACAGTGTGCAATTTGCAATTATATATATATACTAAAATGCACACAAATATGCAGTGTTGGATAGATTACTTATAAATTCGAATCTGTCACTGATTCTAAATTACATGACAAAAATTGTAGTTAGTAACATAATCCATTACGTTACATATTGTAGGTAATCAGACTTATTTTTGATTACTTTTATATTGCTTTTGACCTAACTTGTTTATCACATTGATTAAAATAGGATAATCTTGTACCATATTGATATAAAAAATTGTTTTGGGATTTTAGGAATCCCTGCATTTCATGTAAATATGAAATAACATGTGTTTGGACGACAAAAGCCTTCCAAAGACACACACACACACAGAGACACACATACACATATATATAATTTGTTATTGTAACATCAGAATAATTATTTATCAATTAATATACATTATGAACTCTTAATAATTCAAACCATCATTATTGCCCTAAATAGTTTAGTATAATTTTACATATGCAAGTTTTGGATGTTCATATATTAGCGTTTAATAATAGTTGTTTGTTTTATCTGTTAATTATTTGGTCATGCAGCTAGAGATTGAAATAATCATGTATATTATTATGTATGTTATTATTTAAAATCCAACAATTATGCAGTTTATAACAAATCTACATTTGTATCTTTGGTAACTTTAGGTTTTAACTAAACTAATTAACTAAACAGAAGATGCACAGATGTTTATTGATGAAAGCATTTTTAAGGTCAACATGACGTCCAAACTGTTCAAGAAGATGGAACACGTACGTGCGTGTGTGTGTGTGTGTGTGTGTGTGTGTGTGTGTGTGTGTGTGTGTGTGTGTGTGTGTGTGTGTGTGTGTGTGTGTGTGTGTGTGTGTGTGTGTGTGTGTGTGTGCGTGTGTGTGTGTTTGGGAGGTTCGGTGAAGAAACTTTACTTGTCAATAAAAATGTATGTGCTATCTCACATGAGGAATCCCATATGAAGAACTGGATATACTGTTTATAATCCCTCATCAAACAGACAATAGTTATATCCTAATCCCTCCCATTTCTGAGATTAGCGGCTTTCACCTACTGCTGAAGCTGGACGTGATTGGCTGATGGCTGATCTCTCCTCTGCTATGACCTCTAAGTGCTATTAGCATCATTAACGCTGCTGTTAGCTGCATTCTGACCAAATGATGTATTTCTGTGTCTCAGAATGAGCTTATCTTTATTTAATATCACTGTAATATTTTCACAGACACTAATATTAAGAAATGTATTTTTATGGCCTCTAAATAAACTCATTTGAAGATTTTAAAAAATTATTATCATTATTATTTTTGGCTTTTCATTTTTCTGTTTTCTTCACTTTGCATGTCGGTTTTATATCAATTTTTTTTTTTTTTTTTTGGGGGGGCTTTTCATTTTTCTGTTTTCTTCACTTTGCATGTCTCAAATTTCATCCTAAACATGGTATTTACTAAAAAAAAAAAAAAGTATTTAATATAAATCATTTTAAAACATTATTGAAATGGTTTGTTTATTTCACTCATTTATTTTAATTTATAGTAAATTTAAAAGTATAATTATTATTATTGTGTAGGATTTTCAAATTTTAAGATTCAAAGTCTGGATCTGTTTGTTGTAGGAGCAAAACAATATAATCTGCTGATAAAACTAATTCATATATTTAATCATGGTCAAATGGTAAAAACTATATGATGATAATCATATATTTTAACAGATGATCATGGTAAAAAATAAAAAAAGTTATCAATCAGAGTTTTAATGTGGACTCATTAATTAACAATCAATCAATCAATCAATCAATCACTGGGACATAAAGGTGCCACTCAGGAAATGCTCAGAAACACACCGTACTTGCATATGAAAATTGATTATGTATTTAAGATTAAAAATAAATAATTAAAGTTATTCTACAAAGATAGAGGTAAAATACAAATGTTAATGTGGGATTTCTGTAATTACAGTTTTTGTTCTCGAAGGACCGAGAGCCTTAATGCGAAAGAAAAGAAACAATCGCTAAACCCTTGAGATACATACTCATAATTCAACACATTTTAATACTCCTTTCATTGCATTCTTGATAAATAATCCTCTTGATAAAAGCACACACACACACATACACACACACACACACACACACACACACACACACACACACACACACACACACACACACACACACACACACACACAATATTTGGCAAAGAAATAATACAAAACTGCACTGTAAATATATTTAAGTTCCCTAAAATGGGCTACATGTAACATCTAAATGAATTGGTTTTATTCAATTCAAAAATATAATTTAATTATTTTATTTTATTTATTTATTTATTTTATTTTATTTTTTCATTTTATTTTATTTTTTCATTTTATTTTATTTTATTTTATTTTTTATGGTTAGCTCATGTAGAAATAGTTCTTCCACAAAACAAATTCACATTTTCACTTTTTACAGTGTAACAAACAAAAAGCCATTCTATCATACAACAAAAGAGGAGCAGGACAACACTGTACTTCACCAAAAAATCATTCATCTTTTATTTCACGTTACCAGTGTCCCAAAAACAAAGACTATGACGGCTGCGTCTTAATAGTTGATCTTTAAAGCACTTATTTCAGATAGCAATCATAATCAGCTTTAAATGTGAGCATCTTTGAGCACTTAAATATGTTTATCTATACAGAGAAGCTCAACTCCATCTATCTGCTTGACTTTCAGAGTTTGTCTGTTCTGCAGAGACCTGATCCAGAGACAGAGGGAGTCCAAAACTGCTGACATATTCCCTTTGCTAGCAGGGATTTTTTTAATTTTCTTAATAAATGCTGCACACAAATAGATAAGAGCTCAGTGGGATGCAAAGACACATGTTTGATAAATATAAATAGAAACAGAGATGCCACTTTATTCATGATGCTGGTTTAATTCATGAAAAGATTTTAAATAATATTTCATCTCTCCTAAACTCTTCACTACTTTAAAACCAACCAAGACATTTGATCAGTTGAAATAGAAATACAAATGTCTTTTCTAATAAATAAATAAATATTAACTGAAATAAAATAAAATAATTTTAATTCAGCTAGTTAACAAAGGCAGCATTTTTCATTTTTATTTAGTTTAACTTTAATATAACTAAAAGTGTTTTGTTTGTTGTTTCTTTTTCATTTTTTTCTGCATTTATTTTCATTGCACCTAAAAGTTTTTAAGGAGGA
Source organism: Cyprinus carpio (assembly GCF_018340385.1). NCBI lineage: Eukaryota > Metazoa > Chordata > Actinopteri > Cypriniformes > Cyprinidae > Cyprinus > Cyprinus carpio. The sequence goes on along the minus strand of NC_056596.1, from coordinate 17,677,886 downwards.
ACATTTGAGACAAAATTGATATCTAAATAAAAAATATCTAAAAACTCCATTCTGTCACTAAACATGTTGTCAGGCAAGTAAACCTTATGTGGCATTATAACTTACTTAGAGCAACCATGTTTTTATTTTGATGAAAGAGCAAAATGATTTGATGAGCATCACCTGAATTCAGCCACGAAGCGCAGTTTGTGAACAGTGAAGTTAATAGTGAGTGAGAAATGAGCAGTTTTAATGTGTCCCGGGGCAGTGATGTGCTGTCTGCTGTGATTATAGAGGTGCGCTCACACCCTCAGGACACCGGCACGCCAGTTTGAGACATTAGAAGCTGAACAATGTTGAAAATAATGTCATTACAATTTCAAGAACCAACCAAAAAAAAAGTGATATGAAAAATAACAAAAATTGAAACATTATGCATCTTTAAGCGAGCCCTTGTCTTTCATAGTTATCATTTATTAATGTATATTAATCATAAAAATAAAAACAAATCACTTAACATACAAATTTTATTGTTTAACAGTTTTTAATATGGTTGTATCCATTAAATATGGATATCTCCCTATTATATGTCTTTATTACTATTATTATTATGTTTGCCTTTCATAATTTATTTATTTAAATTAATGGCATCACTTGAATGTTTTCGTTAACACTGTTTACACAGAAGTTCTCTTTAAAATTAAGTAATCAGATACCATTATTAGATATCAGATATGTAATTTCATAAGAGCAAAATACTTTTGCCTAAATATATGTATTTTGTATGTATATGTAATGTGTATTTTGCATCTATCCATTTATTTATTTTTAAGACAATTTACAGACAACATTTTATGTTGTGGTGACAAAATGTTGTTCCTCTTGAGGATATATATTATATAGAAATGCAGAATGTTTTCTGTAAGGGTTAGGGCTCTCTCAGTATGTGGTCAGATCAGTTTCTGGACTTCAGCCAGCCACACTTCTCTGCATTATTACTTTCTGCTGAACCCCGGCCAGAAACACTCACAACCTGCCTGATATTAGTTATCAATATTTTACTGGGCCATTTGAGAGCTAAAAGCATTGAAATTAAGCAATGAAAGAAACTAGAACAACATACCACCAAAAAAAAACACAAAACATAGAGTGAGAACCCCTAAAAAATATAGCACACCACACACACATACTTTTTTTGGGCACTATTGATATGCTCAATTCATGTACAAAGCCAAAAACACTATCTAGGTAGGTAGTTTTTGACACATTATCACAATGTGATAGTAAAATCTAACTAGATATGTTTGTAAAAAAAAAAAAAAAAAACCTTGTTTGAAATTTTGAAATAACTTGACGTTTGAAGATTAGCATGATTAGCACATTGCTAGAATGTTAGAATGTTGCTAACACATTTTAGTATGTTGTTTACATGATTTGGCATTTCCCTAGCCCTGATAGCACACGTACATCACGGAGACGTCTATTTGATGTCTGCATTTACTGTACATCTGCAAGACATATTTTTTAGAGTGTTCGCTCATCTGCAATACAGTACGTCTATTGGACGTTTCCTATCAGATGACAAATAGATGTTTATAAGTTGTCTTTAAGATTTAGAATGTATGCAAAACTGACATCTTAAAGACATCTATCAGATGTTTGTACACAGCAGATGCTTTCCAGATGAACCCAGATAGCACACATACGTCTTCAAGACGTCTGTTAAAGATCGCTTCATGTGGAAAGCATCTGCTGTGTACAAACATCTCATAGACGTCTTTAAGATGTCTGTTTTGCATACATTCTAAACAGATGGGCAAACACTCTAAAATATAGATTACATATCACAATGCACACATCAAATAAAAGTGAATTAGAATAGAAAGTCACCACAACTATAAATTACACATCAACCATAGACATAAAATAAACCCCAAATATAGACTCAAAAGACGAAGAAGAAGAATAATAATTTGCACAAGGAAGTTTTGACCTCCTCAGTGAAGTAGAATAGTTTGAATTTTCCGGTTTTCAAAAACTGTAAGTCAGCTCATCTTGGATATGATTAGCAACCAGAGTCAGAGAAGCTTACTCAATATATTTAGTCACCTCGTTCCTGAATAGGCCCCCCAACACTGCACATTTTGCATCTCCTTTATCTGACACACCCATTTCAGTCTCTGAAGTCTCTACTAAAATTTTAAAGTGTGTTGATGGTAGTTGTCAAGGTGTGTTATCTATTCTAGGGTGTTTTGAGTGATTGCTAAATGGTTTCTACAAAAACATTAGCCACTCTAGGGTGTTTTGAGTGATTGCTAAATGGTTTCTAGATTGCTCTGGGTCATTTCTTACTGGCCCAAACAAGACCACAATGAGGAATAGCAATGCTAGCATTAGCAAGCTCTTCTAAAACAGTAGCTTCATTTGAAACCATCACATTTCAAGTTGCTTTCAACCACTTTTGCTATTCCAGGCATCCACCGGTAGAACAATTAACACATCCACTATGATTTAGATCTTGTCCTTGAAATTTTGTGAAAACGCCCACTGACAGATGGTTTTAAGTCAGCGTCAAACTGTTTAATGACATGTACCGCATATCCCGCTCCCACCATCGCCCACTTCACATTCCTTTAATGCCGTTACACTCCGGAGTCGAGTGCCACTGTTTTGATTGTCACATTTAGAGGCTCCATGCAGTCACCAGGGTGTCGTGAAAAAGCATCGGTAATCTTGTCGTAAAAATCACAGACTAGCTTTTTTATTTGCCGCTGTAAACCTTGCGCAGAGTGAATTAAAGACTCCATATGGTCGATTGTATTTAATGCTATGTAAACACTGCTGCATCTCTATTTAAATGATGAGAACAGGACGGATCATATTGGATTTTGATTTGTGTTTGACAGTAAAATCAAAATGTAGATTAGTTATACTGAGTTAAATGCAGGAGACTATCATATATAGTGACTACAGTGCATTTATTGACGATTACCCAGCTACTGTATACACACCTGCAATTTCTTCTGCTGCAAAAATACAGTAAAAAGTTTCTACTTTTTTATTTCACACCAATTTGGGGTTTTCTAGAGATATGTCAAGGTTAAGCTCATTAGGGGAATGTCCTTTTTGTCTTTACATTTCATTAATTTGACTGACCAAAAAAAAAATAAAAAAAAAAATAAGCCACCCAGCTAAAAGTGATCATGAAAAATACACCAGCATTCGGCTGACCTATATAATCCATTATATTGCTTGCTATTATAAAAAGTGCCCTGCCTCCTGTGTGTGTTCGGCTGTGGGATTCATCCTTACAGTTACAGGATCAATTTCTTTTGGCTTTTTTCAATGCTTATTCACTTATACGTTTATTCCTATGATTGACACACAGTGTCTTCAAAATGTATTTGGACATTTACTCCACACTTAAAAATGCCTTAATGTTATAGCATTATATTACAAAATATCAAAACAAGTGGTGTTTATTAACATTTGGCAGCTCCAAGATAGCTAACAGCATACTGTTTTTAGCTTAGCAACATGCTAACACTTTTTTTTATTTTTTTATTATTATTTGTATATGCATTTATTTATTTATTTATTACTTTCAATAAGGATAATTTCAAAATGAATAGCACTTACGTGAATGAACCCATGGTTAATCTTCAGAGGGGAGGATCCAAAATCCAGTAGGGAATCACAATCTTAACATGAGTGTAAATCACTAGTGTTTTGACCTGTTTAAAATGTTCCACAGAGCTTGTAAATAACATAAGTTAGGCCTTCTTTAAAAATGGCCCTAAACTATAAACATAGAACTCTCTGGAATACCCACAATTCTCAGTAGATCTGGGGGAATCTTGGAAGGTCTAGTCACCTCTAATGATGTCAGCTGACGGAGAGATGGATGGCATTAACATTAAGCAAAGTTTCCCCTCTGGTTTGCCCTTTATTCCAGGAAAACACACATATGTTCACAGTGGCTCCAACATGCATCCGCATTCTGAAGCACATGCTATGAATAGGCCGAAGTGACAGTGAAATATGGCTCTGCTGTGGACTCTCTCATTTCTAATGAGAATATAGCGCTCTTGTCCTCTCCTAAGTCTCAATGAGTTAATTTAACTGAGTCAGGGACGCCGGTGCACCTTTATTCACTCTCAGTGTGCTTTAACATGCAGTGTACAGTGATGTCTTTTGATCCACCCTGCTCCGCATGATTTACAGGTTGTGTGTTTTTGTTAACTCACTGCTGTCTTGTTCGTGGTATTTTTAGTCGACTAATGCATGAATAATATGTAGGACATATATCTGTATATTTGTATGTATCCTCTCTAAGGTAATTATTCCCTCAGTACTTATACTGTATATATATATATATATATATATATATATATATATATATATATATATATATATATATATATACATATATATATATTATTTTTTTATTTGTTTTTTTTTTTATAAAAGGGATGCACACCTTCCATTCATCATCTTCTTGACCTTCCTATTACCAGGTTCTTTCAGGTTTACAACGGGATGTTGTTTAAAATGTAGAGGTACTGAATAAAATATAGGTAAATGGTAGAAATATTGGTTCAATTTTAATTAGAGTTCAAGGCATTGATAGAGTTATAGGTAGAAGCAGACTGGAAGACACAGAGGTACAAGTAGAGGTACTGGTGATGTTAACGGTAGGGTGAGAGGCAGTGGTAGAGTTTAAAGCAGTATAAGCACAGGTACTGGTGAACGTAGAGATAGAGTTAAAAGTAAAGTGGAGATAGGCCTATTGGTTGAGGTAGTGATTACAAGTACTGGTAGAGTTAGGTATAGAAACAGATGCACTAGTAGAGATAGAGGTGGAAGTAGAGGTACTGGTGAAGGTAATGGTTCATGTAGAGGTATTGGTAATGTCAAAGGTGCAGTTAGATGTATTGCGGTGTTAAAGGTAGATAAAGAGGTATTGGATGAGGTAGTGGTACAGTTAAAGGTACTGGTAGAGTTGGGAGTAACAGTAGAGGAAGCCTACTGGTAGAGGTACTGGTAAATGAAGTGGTGGAATGAAAGGTAGAAGTAGAGGTACTGGTGGAAGTAGTGATTCATGTAGAGGTATTGGTAATTTCAAAGGTGCAGTTAGATGTATTATGGTGTTAAAGGTAGAAAAATAAGTATTGGCTAAGGTAGTAGTAGAGTTAAAGGTGCTGTTAGAGTATGGAGTAACAGTAGATGTAGGCCTATTGGTAGAGGTACTGGTAAACGTAGTGGTGGAATGAAAGGTAGAAGTAGAGGTACTGGTGAAGGTAATGGTTCATGTAGAGGTATTGGTAATGTCAAAGGTGCAGTTAGATGTATTGTGATGTTAAAGGCAGAAGAAGAGGTATTGGTTGAGGTAGTAGTAGAGTTAAAGGTGCTGTTAGAGTTGGGAATAACAGTTAATGTAGGCCTATTGGTAGAGGTACTGGTAAACGTAGTGGTGGAATGAAAGGTAGAAGTAGAGGTACTGGTTTAGGTAGTTTCAGTAGTAGAGTTAAAAGTACGGGTAGAGTTAGAGGTAGAAGCTGATGTAATAGTAGAGATAGAGGTACAAGTAGAGGTATTGGTAGAAACAGTAGTAATGTAGAGGTACTGGTAGCATTAAAAGTAGAGTAAGAGGGTGTTATATGGGTAAAAGTAGAGGTACTGGTAAAGGCAGTGGTAAAGTTGAGGTAATGGTAGTGTTAAAGGTAGCTGTTAAATGTACTGGTATAGGTAAAAGTCTAGGTTACTCGTAGTGGTAGTAGGTAAAACAGTCTAGGTACCGTAGGGTATTCGTGACTGCTGTGAGTGCCATGGTGACACATAGCCAAGTATGGGGACCCATATCAGAATTCGTGCTCTGGCTTTTAACCACATCCAAAGTGCATACACACAGAGTGAACACACACACCAACCGTGAAACACCACCCGGAAGCAGTGGGCAGCATTTATGATGCGGCGCCCGGGAGCAGTTGGGGGTTTCGGTGCCTTGCTCAAGGGCCTCAGTCGGGTATTGAGAGTGGAGAGAGAGCGCTGGTGTACATTCACTCCCCCCACCTACAATTCCTGCCGGCCCGAGACTCGAACTCACAAACCCTCGGATTGCAAGTCCGAGTCTCTCTAACCATTAGGCCACGACTTTAAATAGAGTACAAGTAGAGGTATTGGTGAAAGTAGTGGTAGAGGTAAAAATAGAGGTTTTGGGTGACACACCAATCAGATGGTCGGCTGTCAGCCAAAGGCAGGCCATCTGCGAGCATCTGTCGGGTTAGATTTGGGGTGTCTTCCACACTTTGGCGGTTCAGCATATTGAATTGTCATTAGGGCCATTAGTGAGAGTGATAACTCTGATTGGATGTTCAGTTTAGCGAAGTTAGTCAAGACAGAACAGACAGAAGGCTGTTCTGATGTTAGTTATCTTACCCGAGCATTCCAATGCATGAGTATTTTCATAACAACATGAGCCTCTTTAAATGAAGAAGGTTATCAATATGACTGATATTCCAAAATGCTTTGGTTATGTGTCTTATATTGGCATATCCTTGTTTCAGTTTCTCTTTTTGAATGACAAATATAGACTATTGATACGCAGGCGCAGAGCACACATGCTAGTTTGCAGTCAGTTGTAGTATGTTTAAGAGCAGATTTTTGGTCCAGACGCAGCCGTCATGACGCAACAACACCATCACCTTGGTGCATCCTGGGCTTTTGTAGTAGAATCAGATGTATTGGTAGAGACAGAGGTAGAAGTAGAGGTACTGAAAGCAGTATTGACAGTGGCAGAGTTATAGGTAGAAGTAGAGGTATTAGCAGAGGTAGAAGTTGTTAGGGTTTTTTAACGTTTTTATGGGAGTGAATGGTAGAGGTTAAGGTACACATAGAGGTACAAAAATATTTAGATGAGTTGTCAAAAGACCAGCTCTTCTGAACCTACAGCAACCACCATGGTCTCTTACTATTACCTAGTACAACGAAGACACCACACCTCTGTTGGCACCACTGGATTTTCACAACCCTTCCACCTAATACTTCACTCCATTTCACCTCTTTCAATATTTTATTTATAAAAAAGCTTGCCCAAGTCATGCCACTGCTATTCCTGCTGCATCTGTCTTTGGCTCTCGGCCAAATTTGATTTGTGTTTCTATGGAAAAAATGCAAATATTCCATGGCACGACTTTTCATGCATAGTGCTAATATGCAAATCACTCGGTTCAGTTCCATCAAATAATGTTAAAACCAAAAGTCTTTAAAAGTAAGTAATTTAATGAAATATTCAAGAATGCAAATCCAAGGCTGTATGGAGCGCAGGTTCTCTGCGAGCATTAAGCTGCGTTACGTTGGGCCCTTTTATCTTAATAGCTGATCTGAGTGCAGCGAGTGAGGGCCTCTCAGCCTAATCAAAGCTTTGCTTCCCGTAGCGTGGCTTTCTGCAGTGACCAACTCAGAATGAACACTCCAGTGCACCCAAATATGACCGCTTCACCATTGATATGTGCAGTTAATTACATTCAAATGACTATTAAAGAACCTGCTCTCTCTTCCTCTTTTAGCTTCTATCACAATACCAGCAGCCCATCTAAATAGTCTCTGGATTACAGCCCCTGTGTTCTGTAAAATATATGAAAACTCATCAGACTTTAACACAGCCAAACTTCCGCAGATTACATTAAAGGACTTCAAGAAATGAATGGATGCAACAATTCATTAATGTTGGTTTTGATTTATCACCTTATGGGGAAGCAAGGTGTCAAGTGCAGCATGTTCTGCTGCAGAGCTTTATTATCAATAATCCATCCTGATAAAAGCGGTTTTAAATATCTGTGTGTATATTTGTATTTGTATTTGTTTTTATAGAGCAAACATTCAGCTGTCTCAAGACAAAACTCTTTTAAAGATCTGACGCTGTACCAGTCAAAGGATTATTATTTACTTAAATGATGATAAAGCAATTAGTAAAAATGGCTTTAGGCCATATTTATGTTATTGATAGATTTATTTTATTTTTTTCACTGTTTCAGGTGTGATCTTTGTCAAAACCTTATCAATATGATAAATTAAATATATCACCTTTGAACATCAATAGGTGTGATTTAATGTAGCTCAGTATAGTGATCAACTGAATATCTTTTTTTTTTTTGTTTGTTTTTGTGGCATCCTTGAGAGCGGGGTTAGAGGTAAATTGCAAAGTGGGTGTATAATTACATCATTTAAATGGACATTATTTTAGCCTGAGTTAAACAAGTCAGTGGAGCAGAAAATTGTCCGGTTTCCTCCAAATACAGAAAACACACACACATACACACGCGCACACACACAATTCAGAAAATACTTTGTAATGTAATTGTACTATTCTTTGAGGGGGGATTTTTCATTTTTACACAAGAAATCTTTCAAGTGCTCTGACCATCTGTAGGTTGCCATCACTATTCACTTTACTTCACAAACTCCTAAACAGAAAAACAAATAATAGACTCTGACAGCCAACTGTTAATATCTCTTGAGTAGCATTAAGCTGTAGTCATGAAACAGCTGAGAAATGGAAGCGACTGACGAATAGTGAATAACTTATTTAAACGAACCAAAAATAAATACATGAATAAATAAAATATTCACTAAAACGTTTTGAGCCAATGCTACCTACACTGAAAAAACAATGGTGTCGAAACACATTTCAGTCAGAAACTGCTAGTAAACTTCAGTTAATTACAAAGAAACAGCAAGCAACACATATTTAATTAAATATGACATTTTGAAGCATATACATTGTATTTTCTTGTAAAATAAACTTAAATCTTTGTTTTACATGTGTTTACATTGTCTTTTTTCTTTACTCTTCAGCAGAAACAGATCAACTTTGTTTTTACAACTTTTTTATAACGTATGAGACGGTTCCAATTTTGGAAAGTAATAACAGACAATAATTAATTCCTATTTGTTTATTTATTTGTACACACAAACCTATATATGTGAAGTTGTGATTCTTTAGGGATGAATCAAAATAATTTTTCTATTATAATCAAAATCAGATCAACTGAAGCTTTTACAGCATGAAAACGTTATCCAAAGACAAACATCTTCAGCAGAAACAGATCAACTGAAGCTTTTACAGCATGAAAACGTTATCCAAAGACCTTCAGGCTTCTCAGTCCAAGAGAAATAACAGATTCCAATGCATTCCAGTTCCAGAGGACTTCAGTGGAAGAGCCACAATAAAGAATCTGAGCTGTCAAGCAACAATCAAAGCTCAATTCAAACTCAACACTCAAACCAATCAATGCAAGGTGACTTTCTGGTAATCCATACGAATATCAGACAAGAAACTGCGCTCTTTACTTTGATCGGCTTTCCATTACAGTGTGCACTTGGGCCAGGATTGGCGCTGGTGGGACTGTAAAATGTGTAAATGACAGCAGACAGACACTATGACAAGCATCTGAGACTCACTGTCCCTTTAACAGCTCGGACGAAACAACTGTCAATTCCCCCTCGCGTCGACTCTCTTTGAGCGGGATGTTTCCATCAAAGCTTGTAGGGAGCTCACCAACAGAGTATTGACCTTGAGTGGCTCGCATTGATTTCCGGTTCTGACACACAGATGAGGGGAGGACGGTGCATGCTGGATGAGGAGGTGGGGGTTTCTTACATGGCCGCCAGCCTGTAGGTGTGATTGGGAACAGATTTCCCAAATTCCGATACAGCGCCTCCTGCCTGAGATGATGGATCGCTCTCTGGTATCCCATCAATCCTCACCTGCAGGAGAGAGGCTGACACCTGTGAGAAATTTATCATCATATACAACACCGCTGCAACCGGCCAATCACAGTGAAGCTCTGCATGCTAAGCCCCGCCCAATAAGAAAGCCAGGAGGATTATTTTAAAACCAGATTTATAAGGTAGTTTGACATTGTGTGTGTGTGTGTGTGTTAACACAATTGACAATATATACTTATATACAGACTTCCATGTACTGAAAATGTAACAACTATCATTATTATTAGCTTTTATAATCGTATTAAAATATATATTTAATATTCTTAAACATACTAATAACTACTATAAGTTAATATACAAATTCTATTTTCTCATCTTCATTTATATTTTCTTAAAAGTTTAATAAAATGTTCTAAAAATGTTAAAATAACATTACAAATATTTATTTTTTAATTATACTGTAATTAATAATATGCATTTACCTAATATACATTATTTTTTATTACACCGATAATAAATAAATTAAATAAATAAATGGCATTTTTTAATTAATAGACAACAAAAAGTACAAAACCAATGAAAAGGACAGTTAATACACTAATTTATTAATAATATGCATTTACCTAATAAAAACCATTTTCAAATATAAAACAAAAAGTACAAAACCAATGAAAAGGACAGTTAATACACTAATTTAATTATCTTGTTTCCCCTCTCAAGATTTTAGTTAAAAACCTGTTTTTTTATGACTCTGGGAAGTCAAGTGTGTACTATCTCGCCCTCAAGTCAAGCCCTGCATCTATTCATCTACGATTGGCCAACTGTGAAAATGAACGGTCTTGAACAGGCTTCAACATGCAACCAGTCCCTCATATAAAGAATAAGTTAATTGTTTCTCAAGTAAGGGATTGAGTTTGTGACCATTTCCTAGTCTTCCATGAGCACAAGCTCTCTGGTTAAAGCCTTCAGTCCGCACCAAGATACCAAAATAACACAATCACACAATGACACATCAACATCTCAACATACTCAAGACTCGCCGGTGACTGGCTGTTGTAATCCTCCTCCACCTCATTTCATTAGCCAAGAGGACTAAAGCGATTAACAACACACAGGCCAATCTGAAGAGGGAAGAAAAGCACACAAAACGCCTAAAAATACAAGGTGCTTTGAACACACACTATACACTGCCTCGCTCTCGCTCTCTCGTCTCTGAACCGTCTTTTAGTCAAATCCCAGGATTAGGTGCCATCAAAGAGTGAGAAGTATTACAAATCGATTTTCATAATGGACTATTGTTCTCCTCTGAGTCAAACTTTGGAGCTGGACTCGCTGTGCAGGAGAAAAATAAATAAAATCAACTTAACGTGCAAAACAGTCACTGCTGGCAGATCGATGTACTGTAGATTGCAGCTAATCACGTAGTTTTCCGGTATTGTCTGTAACTCTAGATTAATAGGCGTCTGATTAGCACTTAGCATGATGATTTCAAACTTTTCCTAAATTGTCTGAGACTCTGTAAGCAGCTCTACTGATGCGGGTAAAAGGCTGTCTTCGGAGCTGAAAAGCCAGGCGTTCTCGTTTTGGCAGGGTAGTTTTTAATATTACTGATCTGAATAATAGTGGATTCTGAATGCTTTTTACCACAGAACCAATTGAGTTTAATATAGTCAATCATAGATTAGCACAAGCCTTTTCATTTTGTCCTTACATTTGTGCATAGCGGATGTTTTAGTAATAAAGCGACTTTACAAGAAAGAGTAAAATATCCGTTTGCTTCATACATACGTGTAGCTAATAAATCAACTCAGGAATTCTCCATTTTTAACCTTTGTGTGTATATAAACATTTTTTTAAAAATGAACCTGTACTTTCTTTCAACAGTAAAACCTTTTTTTGTGGATATGGAGGGCCAAGAAGAAGAAGTGGCTACCATATTTCTTCATGAGAGCAAACACTTCCAGCTGAATCCAGTTCTGGATTGACCTGTCAAGGGAAATGAGGACGAATAGGTTGAGCTCAGTGTGGGACACAAATCCTGCAACTGTCAACCTGCTCGCTAACTCCAAAGCTAGCAGTAACACAGAGCCGTCACTTTGCACTTGTGAAATGGTGAACTGTGTGTGCCTGTTTTTACCTTTCTGCTGGTACAACCTTCGGTGAAGACTGTTGATTCTACTGCATGTCTTGATGAAGAAAACTGTTTTAGCCCATGTTGTAGCATCATGAGCTAATTCAGATGTGACCAACAGCCAAAAGAAAAGAGAAGCTTCACCTTCTGGTGCTGTTTGGTGATTTTTTGACTGAAAAATATTATTTCATTTTATTTTATTTGAACTTTTTTTTTTTTCTCTTAATCGGAATGGTACAAAATTTGGTTGAAACTTTTTTTTTTTTTTTTTTGGTTAAAAAGTTTTGTCACTTGCTACGTGAACACAAATGAAATGAAATGAAATGAAAATAATAATAAATTAAATTAAATTAAATTAAATTAAATTAAATTAAATCTTAAATTAAAAATAAATTTAATTTAATTTAATTAAAAAAATTTAAAATTAAAATTAAATTATATATATATATATATAAAAGAAAAAAATTAAAAATGAAATCAGAAATTAAAAATAAATAAATAAATAAATTAAAAACTAAAAAAAATACAAAATAAAAAAAATAAAAAATAAATAAATAAATAAAAATTACATTAAATTAAATTATATTAAAAATAAATAAATAAATAAATAAATAATTTAATTATTTAATTTAATTTAATTTAATTTAATTTAATTTAATTTAATTTAATTATAAATGGACATTATTTGAAAAGGTTAAATGGTCCTGGATTAAATAGTCACACTTGTACGGTTTGCAAAAATGACCGCACTGGAATTTCAACTAGTGAAAATGTTTGGGACTGCGCAGACAAAATCTCACTGAAAGCTCATTCTTTGAGATTTCAACCTTAAATTTGTTTTCTCACATTTTTACAGTAAGATATGCCATTATAAAAACACAGTGCTCAAGTTAATATATTCAACTTTTAAAAATGCATTTTGAGACCTTGCGTTCCCCCATTCTCATGTGTGCCTGTGTCTCATGTTTTCAAAGTAAAAACACATTCTGTGTGAATGGCCTGTAAACCAGCATAAGATGGTTCAAGCCGAATTCCTGAGGAAGCGTAACTATTTTACAAGGTGGTAATTTCATATGAATTTGTATGATGTGATTCATCCAGAAACAATTTTAAGAAGAAATAAGCACAAAGGTCCACTATTAAACATAAGCTTCAGCGGAGTCTAAGCAAATATTAAAATAAGTGGGATTCGTACGATTCCGATTCACCAGAATGTACAGTAGTTACGAATTGCCATGAGAGTGTGTTGGTCTTCGCTGATCACCAGGATAGTTTCTACTGGTCAGGCCCATCGTGTTTGAAGGTTTTGGATTACAAAGGAGATTGATATGCTAACCATTTTACCTGTACCTACAAGTGCTAGTATCACAACACAACATGAAACATCACATCATAAAACAGTTTTCAGTTTTCACTGTTGTGTGCCACAAAATATAGTGTAAGATAGCACTTAAACTGCCTCCAGTGAGATTATTCCAAAGACCTCCATTCTGTCAGCATTTACAGCGGCACTCATTGACAGAGGAGTAATTTGAACTCCATGTCCCAGGGGTCCACTCCTTTACTTCCTGCTCCAGGAATAAGCAGCGTATCGATTAGTTATCAGCCAGTAATTGGGCCACGATCTTTCTCTCTCTCTCTCTTCTCTTCGCTCTTGCTCTCCTTCTGTCTCCCCCTGAGATGTGTGATGGCCATGAAGAGCAACGGATATCCCCACTGATGCTGATAAATATCCCGCTGAACAAAAGATCCTCCCCAAACAGCTGTTACATCCCACTTATGACTCCTGTTCTATCTCTCGTCACATTTGTACACATATCCAAGTTTCAAAACATTGGGACAATGGCTAACAGTCTTTTTTTCAGTGAAGTAGTAAAGAGAGCAGTGAAAACGACAGAAATCTCCAAATGAGTCCATTTTGGTGAACGATAGGACTGGCATTTATGCAGCCCTGCTCTCTAATATCAATGTGAATATTGTAGTGTGCACAACAGCTTTTTGAGCAATTATGACACCATTTTTGTGCATTAGTGTATGAATGTACAATTAAGTTGCAAATGTTTCTTCAACTGTAGGCACTTTTAACCTTGTGTAATTCTAGAAAATAAACTCTCATAATAGAAAGTGTATTTATATTGTGTAATAATTTTGTAATAAAAGTTTATATATTTTGTAATAATTTAAAAATTATATATATATATATAACTAATTAGGCTATGGCTATAGGACATAGAGTTCTTCTTAAACACACACATTACATCATGTGAACTAGGAGGCTATAACTAGAGGCTAAATGTCTGTGTGAAATGGCACGAGCATTAAAAATGTTATGACTGATTTATTCTTAATGTTTATTTATCCAGAGTTGGGATTTAGACATTTTGAGAGCCTGAAAAGGAAATGAGGCAGATAAAACGAGCACATGCATGCGTGAACTCTTCCCAGAATAATCCCCGCTGTGAACCAACCAGACGCAACATGCCAAAAGAGCCATTTACTTCCCAGACAAACGACTTTACGAAGCCGCCGCTGCTCCTTGACTCTTCTTTAAAACCACATTTGACAAGGATCTCATTTTGCTGCTCAATATTGCCATCATCAAACCGTCAGCTGCTTTAACCAACCTGTTCATCATTTCAACATCACTACAGCATTGCGCTTCAGTTACCCAATCAAAGAGTCGTGAGCAACGCTAGACAACACTAGGTGCTTCAAGATATGGACAGATGCCTTGCAGTGAAATCAGATGATCTGATTCATTGAAAACCAATGTCCATTTTCTTATTTGACAACAAGCACTCCATGTTTTGTGATGTTAGGAGTCAACTACTGAGTTTCTACTTGATGTTCAGGAACTTTCATGGACTGTACTTGCTACCATGTAACTCAACGCAAGTTGAATGCCACATAGAGTAGGTAAAATACAGGTTCTTCAATGGTTCTTTGCAGAAAATTCATTAAAAACATTTTTTCAAACACATTTACAGTGTATAGGGTTCTTGAGTTGGTTAAATGAAGGTTAAAAAAAAGATCTTGATGTTAATCAAAATGTGGTATGTGGTAACCACTTTAGGCTATAAAATCAATTGTTTAATTAAAAGGCACCAGAATTCATTAGCATTCTTCTGGGGGAGGACCCACCCACAATTTTTTATTTTTGTTTGCTTCCAATGCCCATGATGGAATGACCCGTCTGTGGGTGGTTTTCTAATGAACTAGAAAATAAAAAGTGGTTCTTAAAGGTTTTCCTACACCATCAGTCTGTAGAACCCCTTTTAGAATCTGTTTAGAACAGTTACGTTCATAAACCCAACCCACACACAGCTCTCCAGAAGTTGATTTAAATATAAAGATCACCAATGCAGTTTATACATGCATTTGTCTCCAATTATGCAAGCCCACCATACTGAAAAGACCCTAAATCATCTCTGCATGTCTTACATAATCCATAAATAATGGCTTTGTGTATGTTAACACCCTGCTGCGTGATATGATTCATATCTCGTATTGTTGCCGCTGTTGTTCACAGTCCTGTCCGCGTTTTAAATGAGCGTTCAGATGGCCGATGGGGGAGTATTTGAGAGCTGACACAAATGCATTTGTGGATTGTATATCTCCCCTGTTTATGTGTGCGGTTACAGTCTCACATGCTAGCAGGTGATAGATGGCCGCCACGTGGCCACACATGCTGAGCTCGGCCATGTGTTGACGCAGCGCTTACAAGAGTCTTTACGAGAATATGAATGAGATTTGTGAACTGACCAAGGAACAAGTTTGTTTTTCCGTTTATTGTCCAAATGAACAAGATTACACTAATGGTGGGAAGGTAAATCTAATTAAACACTGAAACGGTTCCCTTCTTTACCTTTTAAAGCTCTGGATTATGGTTATTTATGTCTTTATGCAAATGTGGCTTGGAGCGGAAGACAAATCCAGGGTTCTTGACTAGACCGTAACAGAAATGAATCTTATTTCCCCCCAAGCAATGTTTGAGCTTTCATAATGGGATGTGGCTATATTAGCCGATGAGTTGATAGACCAGCTTTCCAAACCACTTTTTGTACTAACTTTACTAGTCTTAGCTGTTGTGTTGGCTGGTTTTATAGGCGTTTAGGGCACTTTTTCTAACCCTGTCTAATGGGAAAACATAATTATTTTACACAGTACAAATTTAGTGTGAACTGAAACACAATTTGTAGGAGAACATATGATTAGTATAAAAAAATAAGCCTGAAGCTACCCCTAAACTTAACTCTTAGTGCAATATTAGAATGTTGTACAAAATTATCAATGAGATTCTTGCCAAAATCTAAAATAGTTATGAATTGTTAGGAGACTTTATTGCACTTTTCAACTTGTCAGGCTTGTAGACGAGCTAAACCAGCTAAAACCAGCTTAGGCATGTTTAAGAGGTTTGTTTGTTTTCCTAAAGGTTTTGCTCATCTTCATGTCAATGAAGTGAAATTATGTGATTTATACAGTATTTAATTGGGATTATTTGAACAAATATAAATGACAGGCTTCACTAAAGACTTGTGATCTGAAAGACTCACCCTCTCATCTCTCTCTCTGCATATCAGCCTGTCTATATCCACCCTAGACCACATTTCTGGCACTTTTTGGGATCATTTACATCTCTCATATCTCAGTATCTAATCTGGAGCAGGTCCAAACTCCTCTGGCCAATCAGGAGCAGCGGTGTAAGAGGAGCTAAAGCACTAAAGTGGCTGGCACGACACATACATTTTCTCCATAAAAAACAGCAGAGGATCCAGAGAGCAATGCAGGAGTGCCGAAACCCAAGAGCTCCACAGGCTTCGCCTTCAGGGATCCTGTGGTTCTCACACACACACACACAGAGATTGGATGGGACCCAAACATCAGTCATGTTCAGACATCAGAGTGTATCTGTCTAAACCATCTGCAGTGTGTGTGTGTGTGTGTGGGTGGGTGTGGCTGTGTGTAGTTTGGCTTGCTGAAACTAGAAACTACTGTTGCTGCTTTACATCAATCAACATCTGTGGGAATTCACTTTTTGCACCACATTTTCATATCAATGAATCCAACTCTGCGTACACTAACACACACACACTCACACAAAAAGTGGATGAAATGTTTTTCCCTGTGGATTTAGTCTCATTTTAAAATGCCCTTGATGGCAGTGGGGCAAACAGGGCCTCTTATGGCTAGTCATATATATATGTTTATGTTCCCAACATGTATATTTATTTCATTTTAGAGGTCCACACCGAATACTACTCAAAATTGCATATATCAAAATCTAGTGCATTAAGTTTCAGGATAAGAAAGCACAATTACATGTTATAATGTACCCCAAATTACAAATGCAATTGCTCTTAAAACTTTGCAGGTCAAGTTTGTAACATACCATGTCATGCAGAGACTTGTTGGACTTCAGAATGCTGTTGATTTTAGACTAAACCTTTAACACATTCAAAATAAGTTCCTTCGCTGGCGTTAGAAAGTGTCAGTAAAATCAGCTCTCTTAATAAATCGGTGATGGCAGCGGTTGAGAAACTCTTAGCAGAGTGCTGCAATATAAACTAAAACCTGACAATTCTAACACATGCATGAAAAAATCTGAACTTTTTTATCTGACAAAGAGATTAGGATGTTCATAAGGATATCATAAGGAGCAAAATCATAACGTGTGGGCCAACTCTTAAGTCTGTTTCTCTGGGGAGATATTGTGAGTGTTTGATGCTGCATGTGTGTGCAAGTATTGTGTGTGTGTGTGTGTGTGTGTGTGTGTGTGTGTGTGTGTGTGTGTGTGTGTGTGTGTGTGTGTGTGTGTGTGTGTGTGTGTGTGTGTGTGTGTAAGCCGCTCTGGAACT
This sequence comes from Cyprinus carpio, assembly GCF_018340385.1. Taxonomy (NCBI): domain Eukaryota; kingdom Metazoa; phylum Chordata; class Actinopteri; order Cypriniformes; family Cyprinidae; genus Cyprinus; species Cyprinus carpio. Next base: position 17,660,192 of record NC_056596.1, on the reverse strand, counting down.
CACCTACACGTTGTATGGTCTGAATGGGACAGGTCTTTCTGGTTCTTTCCTGCGGCGCTGCCTCATAATGCGCTATTGTGTTTGGGTCAGCTAAGCCTGAGCATGAGCCGAGTGTGAGTCAAACACAGGCTTTGTGAGACCAACCTGGACATCGGCCATGTGGAAAAATGCTGGGTTTCCTGGCATCTTTGCTCTTTTTGGTGGTAATAAAACATTCAATAATGTGAACTGTCCTGTGTTCAAACCTCAGTGGATCTTTGTACCACCTCTTCTTCTCATTTTTGGCTTTATATGCTTCTTGAGTCTCTGTAGGTTTTTTTTTTTTTCTTTTTTCATTATAGGTTCTACATACCATTTGAAAAGGTTCCAATAAATTTTTTAAGGTATTACAATGATATATGCACTGAGAAAAAAATAAAAAATAAAAATAAAAAAATAAAACAAGCTACACTAAATATTAACATTAGATGTGAGCTTTCAGAGAGGTGGTTTTTCACTGTAAATTGAAAGAGAGGTAATTCTTTTTCACTCCCCAAAGCTGTACATATAACAAAAATTTTCTGTAAAATTACATTAAATGTTAGCTATATTAGTTTTTCCCAAGTAAGGGAACTTACTGTTAACCAATTAACAGGTTTTTACTGTGTCACTTTTACAGACCTTTACCAGCATCACACTTTAAAACCTTTACATGACAGAGCAATAAAATAAACAGAATTGGCTGGTCTAGGGGAGAATTTCTTGAGGAGGATTTGAGATATTGTTGAGATCTCTTTTGAAACGCTCTGTGTGATCTCAATTGTGACTTTTTTTCTACTATGGGAGAATACAAATGAGCTGTTTTCAAACCACAAACACACACACACACACAAATCCCTAGGTTTCAGAAACCCTGCGACAGATCTAGCATGCATCTTTGTTGGCATCTCAGGCCAGCTCTACCCAGCTCTACCCATGATGACCCGGCTATGCCTGCTGTCAGCGGCCCCTCTCACTTTGCAGACTAATTAGCAGGAGAGAGTGGATTTATGGCTAGCGAGGGATGATGCAGTGTGTGAGGTGTCCTGTAGCCATAACGGGGCGGCGGTGACAGGGTCAGAGCCGAAGAAATCGCCTCTCTCCTGCTCTCTAATAGCTCAGGTGGGAGATGCTTATTAATGAGCGTCTCCGTGGCGATGCGTGGCACATAAATAACAGAGCGGGGCACATTGCTTCCCATCTCCACCAAATGAATCATCAGCATGTTCTTTCCCACGCTAACACTAAGGAGTTTTATATGAGTGGGTCACGGTTAACACAGTGAGTAAACTAAATAATAACAGTGTGAGTAATAAGAAATATTAGACTGTGGGTTAGCGTGCAAACCTTTCACCTGAGTGTTTAACTTCAGCACGTAACTCATACTGCACATGAATGATGTCTCAAAACACACAGTTTGCTAAAGAAAGGTGTGCTACTGCTTTTCTTAGTGATCAAGCTTACAATGCTTGCCTGCCAGAAGATAAAACAGGTGAAAATCTCCTACAAACATGCTACCTAAATAGTGCACCATATATAAAGTGCACACGACTCACACACATACTTGACTTACAATTGATTCCTAATAGAGTTTGGCATTAGCATGATGCTATGCTAACTGTATGACATTGTATTAAGCATAAAATTACATATCAGTCACTTTCAGTTGATTCTAATAGTGTTTGATGTTACCATATTGCTAAGCCACTATATTGACACACTAATAAACATAAAAATACATATCAGTTACTGAGAAAAAAAACTGAGCAGACACTGGGATGAAGATGAAGCTTTTCTAGACCATATGGTGTCAATCGCCTGTGTTTGCACATGCTATCAAATTGAGTACACTTTGAAAGGCTACCTATTTCACTGTATGCATGCGTTAACACATGTACTTATACAAAAATAAAGCATGCTTTGGGCTTTAAGCATAAAATTGCATAGGCCCAACACTCACTTACAACTGATTCCAATAATAATCTGTTAGCATTTTGCTAAACTAAATGTGGTGTTTTGACAATAATAAACATAAAAATACATAACAGACAATTACAACTGAATCCTAATAGACAATTGATTCCAATAATAAATCCACACAACATTTTAATTAAAAACATGTTGCTGAAACGCACATTAAAATAAAGGCAAACCAAAAAAAATTTAATCCACACAAGAGTTTAATTAAGGTCCAAGAAGATGATAATCCATAGATAAAAGGGAACATGCAACAAAACAACATTAAACATCACAATACAATAACCAGCAAGGATTGAACAAAAACAGGGAGTACTTTTACAAAAGCAAGAGAGGGACTAATGACTAAATTAACAGGAAACAGGTGAACTTCATGAACTAATCAATGAAACTAATCAGACATGAGTGAAAACTAGGTCAAATAGGGAAGACAAGGAAAGACAGACTGTGACATATTGCTCCCTTTCAGGAAGGCGTGACCTCACGCTGCAGAAACAACAAAGGGTGGGATGGAGGGGGACTTAGGAGGAGGACAAAGGAGTGGAGTTGGGATGGTAACAGGGGACGGTGAAGTGCAGGTAAGAAAGCAGGAAGATGACCAGGGCAGTGACGACGGAGGGAGGAGCCATGGAGAGATCAGGAGGAACCATGGTGGACCATACGGAGGGAGGAGCCAGGGAGAACAGACAGACAGTTCAGAAGATGGGAGAGGAGGAATGTCAGAATAAAAGTTGAGTCCAGCTGCAGCTAACCTTTAGCGGTGGAACAGTGGGCAGGGCTTTCCACATCGCCCTCACTCTCCATTGTATAATCCTCCAAGGTGGATATTGTTGCCAGCTCACGCACCTGGTCAGATGTTTGATGAGGCTCTGGCTCCGTGGCGATCCTCAGCTCTGTCACTCCATTAGGCAATGGCTCTTTGATCACGGCAGACTCTAGCTCTCCGTCTGCAGTGGGCTCTGGCTGTTGCTCTGCACAGTGGGGTGGTGTTCGGCTGGCCTCTGGGACCAGAGTGGGGCTGGTGAGTTCTGCATCAGCGTGGCAGACGGTGACGCAGTGGTGGCAGTGGTGACGTGCAACTCACCAGCACCCACTCCACAAATGCAGGCGAAATACTCTCGAGGACCATCTCTGGACATCTGCGCTGTGCATGCCGAGTTAAGGTTCGCCTGGTAGAACACGCAGAGGCAGTCATGCGGGTAGCTGGTGTAATGAGCTACCTCTAGGAATAGTCTAGTGTGGTCCTCGAGAGAAAGCTTGCCCTGCTCCAGAAGCAGGAGGAGAAATTCTGGGATGGCCCATGATTGCAAAAGAAAAAACACAAACTTTCAAAAAACTAAAAAATAAACACTGATGTTGAGGAAAGGCACACAAAGACAAAGGTAATCCACACAAGAGTTTAATTAGAGTCCAAGAATATGATAATCCATAGACACAAGGGAACATGCAGCAAAACAACATCAAACATCACAATACAATAACCAGCAAGGACTGAACACAAACAGCGAGTACTTACACAAAAGCAAGAGATTGACTAATGACTAAATAAACAGGATACAGGTGAACTGAATGAACTAATCAAGGGAACTAATCAGATATGAGGGAAAACTAGGTCAAACAGGGAAGACAAAGAAAGACACAGACTGTGACCGTTGCTTAGCTAACTATGTGACATGCTTTAAAAAAGCATTATAGCCACTTGTAAACGATTACAAAAGTGTTTGCTGTTAGCGTGATGCTAAGCTAACTGTGTGACATGCTAATAAACACTTTCAATCTGACATTGTTTGGCTTTAGCATGTTGCTAAGCTAACTGTGTGACACTAAAAACAACACACAAATATTTATTTTTTTCAGTATTGAGTGAAATAAATATATACTGTAGCTAACACATTGCAATGGCATTCTATTTGTTAACATTAGTTAACATAAACTAATAATGAAAAAAATTCAAAAGTACTGTATTTATTAATCTTAATGTTAATTTCTACATTTACTAAAAAAATGTTCAAATCAAAAGTTGTATCTGTTAATATTATTTAATAGACCAGAGAAAACGTGGACTAACAATGAACAGTTGTATGTTTATTAACTAAAATTATAAAAGGCTAATAGATACTTTAACAAATCTTTTGCTCATTGTTAGTTGATGTTAGTGAAGGCTTTAAGTAATGTTTACTAATGGGATTTTATAATGTCAAGTCTTGCCAATAAATATAACTAATATTATTTCTTTTAACTCATCTGCCATCTTGGATGTATTGACACTATTGGCAATTGTGATAACTGACAATTGCGATAGATGGGTAACTCCTATTTTAATCAAACAAATTTAAAAACAATTATTATGAAAGATTCTATTGCTGCAAGTGTAAAATATGGATTACTCCAATTATAACTTAATTTTAAATGAAAACAAATGCGATTAGTTTGCATACAATTCATGAGTGTAAGTCATTCAGGCTATATGTGTAATAAACGCACGTGTACTAAAGTGTTCATGGAGAGAGAGAGCGGTGGATGTGTGATGATAAACATGTCTGCAGATGAAATGAGAGCACATTAAAGTCCAGAATATTAACTCTAAAACGCAAGAAGCTGCTGCTCAATTACAGCACTTTGTTTCCATGAGTTGAAGCTGACTATGTTAATTCCCTTCATAAAACATCGCACTGAGGGATGCCACAGCGAACGCCAACCTGGTAATAGCTTTTATGTCGCCTTCATTCTATTACAAAAAGATACAACACTTAGTAAAAAAAAAAAAAAAAACCCTATGGAGAAACATTTCATTTTTCCATAGCTGGTAATTAAATGTTCCTCAAATGAGTTCATTGAAATCATGGTGTTCATTTGTGCTAAGCATGGGATTTAACAGACTTTGTTAAACAGGGATTGTGAGGGAATATTAAACTAGTCACCCACTGGGATTGTATAATGAATGAATGTCGCCATAATCCCGATAATGGTGGATTACTTTTCATTCAATAGCTTTATTAAAGTTCAGTGGAGGATGTTTATGTCTAGCACACCTATCATGATGAGGCTGAAACAGATCTTCTCTCAAATTAACCTATCCGTCACTTTAAAGGAATATGCAAGGTTTAGAAGCAAAAATCTGGGTTACAGTGCAGTGCATAAGTGAATACGTCCAATCTGTTAAAATATTTCAGATGTATGGCTACAACTCGTAAACATCAGTGTTGGAGGTAATGCATTACAAGCAATGCGAGTTACTTTTTTTCAAGTAACTAGTAAATTAACACATTACTTTTAATTTACAATGATATATCTGAGTTACTTTTTCAAATAAGTTACTTTGTTTTCTCATTTATTCACTGACAGATCTCCTGTCCCCATTTTGAGAGAAATCGGGAATGAGGTGCAGAGGAAGAGGTTCTTCATTCAGCCTGAGACTGATTTATTTCACTTTTGGTGCAAAACGGCCCTTACTGTTGGCAAAAATATAACTTTTTTATTATTATTATTATTAGTAGTAGTAAAAACCAAATAAGCAATACCATATCAGGTGCCAAAAGTAACGCAAAACTAATGTAATGCATTACTTTACATAAAAAGTAACTTAATTAATGAACTAACACAATGGGAGTCATGCAATATTATAATGCATTACAAATTCATATGAATTTGGAAGAATAGTTATAAACTGCCATGAGACTGTGCTGGTAAAGTTCAACTAAATATGAAAATCCTGTCTTCATTTATTCACCCTCATTTTGATCTAAACCCATAAGACTTGCACTCATCTTCAGAACACAAATGAAGCTATTTTAGTATTCTCTCGAGATTGCACACAACCATAACTGTCATGCATCAAAAAGTAAAATTGTAAAACCGATCCGTATCCATATTTGAGTGGCTTAATCAAAGTCTTCTGAAAAAAACATGATCACTTTATATATGTATATTTTCTTGTGTGTTCCATTTACCATATTTGATGTACTCTTTGTATGTGCGTTGATCAGTGTTTATATATGATAAAACTATTCAATTCATAAGGATGTTTTTCTGTTCTTTTTGAAGCATGCAAAGCATTTCCATGGACTTTAAATGAATGGGCAAAAATGATGAGAGAACATTAAAAATACCTTCATCAGTGTTGCGAAGATGAATGCAAGTCTAATGGGTTTGGAACGAGTAATGAGTAAATGATGAGAGAACTAACCCTTTGACATGATTTTAGTGGGAAAAATAAATCTCTTATAAACCCTTTCTGTGTAAAGTTCCACCCAAGTGTACAACGTTTGCATGACAACAGATCATAAACCCTAAAACCCTTAAAACCCCTAAAACTATTGTTAAATAGATAATTGAAGGAGATTTACAGCTCAAATAATACAAGTTTCAATAGAATTAAAACAAGCACTTTTGTAAAAATATAAACTTTAATATTCTAATATGGCCCCAACACTTCCATTATCTCCGTTAGTTAGTAATGTAGTCAACTGAGCTTTACTTCTTTTGATCCCAGAATATTATTTCAACTATAGTACATCAGCTGAGATGTATGATAAAGTAAATAATACAAATAAATATAGTGCAGTGCATTAACTATATATTAAAAATAATGTTATTAAAGGTATTTGCTTAGGCAAGCAACACTATTACGACGCCACGTCCCAACCTACTAAAACAGGCAAAAAACATCCCATAGACTTGAACTGATTGAGGAACCCAAGCCAAATCCAGCCCTGAATATCACAGAGACTTGGTGAGCTTGAATGTCAAATAAGAAATAACCTAGAAATCATGCTTGAAAAATAAAGAAATAAAATAAAATAATACTCTAGCGACACCCTGGCAACTACTCACAACGCCTCATCATTATACTGTAGCAGTCTGTTTTTCCCTTCACAGGCAAACACCCCTGATATTTCTATAGAAAATATAAAAAATGAGTTCACATTATTGTCACTTTTATTGATCAGACAAAATCCCACCGCAATACAGACTGTTTTTGAGTGGACTAATATTGATTGCTGTTTAAATATGAATTAGCTTCTAAAAGGCTTTTGAGGCTTTAGAATACGATGAAGCCGCTTTCACATCTTCAGTTCAGACAGAATATAATCATCTTCCTGGATTGTGTCTTTTCGTGTAAATCTGAGCAAGGACATCACCGCTTCAATAAAAATGAGAGGACAATGTAAAGATGTGCAGGTTTTGAAGGACCACTGACGTCCGGGGGGTTCCCGGCTCACAGAAAAACAAATCGCAAGCTCTCGCTCACCGCTGAGGCCATTGCTCAAAACAATGGGAGAACTCAGTAATGGTTACAATAATTAAATGTATGTGGATGAACTGTAAATCATACAGCCAGTTATTTTTAAACAATATTCATCAATATTCTCAAGGGGGGTGAATTCCGAAAGGTCATGCAATCTCTCATTAACAAAGACCTTGGTAATGTGCTCATATGAACATGAAGACCAGGAAATGGGATATGATGAATCTTAGTAGATTAGAGGAAGACTCTCTCTCTCTCTCTCTCGCTCTCTCTCTCTCTCTCTCATTGATCAGAAGGGTCTCCCGCCCCCACAGCAATCGCTGCTACTCATGAAACACTCTGAAAGTAACCAAATGCTCTTGAAATGTTAACAAATCAAGTTCCTTTTCATTAAAACGTGTCCACAGTTACACAATGATTACACGATAATACAGAACATGACATAACCTGACTAAACATCATCAGTACAAGCATTCCCTGAAGAAATGCTATCATCCAAATTAACCAGATTTAAGTCAAAAATAATATTTAACATAGACGAATCACCTAAATACACCAATTAATACCAGCAAAGCTCATTTTCATGGTTCAAATCAGCTAGAAACAGTATTATTTTAGTATTATTGATATACTATCATAGTTTTTGTTTATATATATATATATATATATATATACACACACACACACACACTTTTTACAGTACGTGCACTCTTCCAGTTATTAAAAATTAAAGGTCAGTCTCAAAACTCGGTTTCCGGTTTTCGGAGAGGACGTTGGCGCACGTTTGGCTGCCACTTCTCCTGCCGTATTTTAGTTGTTTATTATTTTAATTAATTTTAAAACTCTTCTGAATAATTTTAAACTCTTTTGAGTCTTAACTTGCTGCTGGACTTCCACATATTTACCTTGTCTGAGCCAGCGCTTTGGAGTGTTTTCCCCCTGGTCTGTCTGCTGCTGGTCGCATTTGTTTGCCGTGATTCACCTGCACTGTCTCTGCCTGTTGCTGCTGTCTCCGTGTGGGATCGGGCGGGTCCCTGGAGTTGCGTCAAGTTCTCCGTGTGCAATGGCTGTGTAACAACTCTTGGATGTCATCATGCGACTTCATATGATCACCTGGATTATTGCCTGGATTACTGCCGATTTGATTTTATCAGGAACCAGCGTAAAGCAGTGGACTGAACTTCTGGGCTTCACCATGCTGAGGTACTCTCTCTCTGATCTCTTGTCCCTGGGACACCATAGTCGTCCAGATATCAGCGTCATACAAAACTTTGCGTTCCATGCAGCTCCTCCGCCGGCCTAGTTATAATCATAGAGGCTCTCGTCTGAGTCGCTCTACTGCCGGTGCTGGAGTCACTGCACTTTGGTCGAACCGCAGGCGCTCGCTGCGTCGTACTTCTGGTTGCCGTGGAATCGGCCATGGTAACCTACGCTATCCTGAGGTTCTCTCTCTCAAAAACCCGCGGCGAATGTGTGCTGTAGCACTATGCGACTTGCTCACTTCAACACGAGGTCAATAAACAATAAAACGGCACTTATCACTGACACTATCCTTGACAGGAAAATTGACATTCTCTGTCTCAGTGAAACTTGGCATAAAGACAACAATGACTATCTTAATTTGAACATGTGTGCCCCATCTGGACATAAATATATTGACGTGCCTCGAGCTTCTGGTAAGGGTGGTGGCTTGGCTGCAATTTTGCATCAAATATATCACTTGATGTTATTGATGCTCCTACTGTTTCATCATTTGAATGTTTGGTTTTTAAAGTCAATGGTGCTTCACCTGTTCTTGTGCTGCTCATTTATCGTCCACCAAAACCTAATCCTTTATTTTTTCTGAGTTTACTGAGTTGCTGACACTTCTTAGTCCACTCTGTCCGTCTATGGTCTTGACTGGTGATGTCAATTTCCATATTGATAATCCAAACTGTGTCAAAACTGCTACCTTTTGGACATTTTGGATGGTTTTGACTTTAAACAGCATGTTACCTTTTCCGACCCATAGGCTGGGCCATATATTGGATGTGGTATGTTCTGCTGGTGTTGGTATCCAATCTCTGGATAGTATCGACATGAGTATAAGTGACCATAGACTTATTACTTTTGACATAAATGTTATGTATTCACGATCCATTTCTGAGCGCACTATAAAATTTCGTAACATCAAGCACATGGACTTCTCTCTTTTTTCGACTTTCGTCTCTGGGCTTCCCACTACTAACTCCGTGGAGCACTATAATTCCATGCTTTCCTCACTTTTGGATGAGTTCGCACCTGTGCGAGAACGGCTTGTTACTTTTAGGAAACCCTGTCCATGGTTTACCCCGGATTTACGTTTAATGAAAGCCGCCGGAAGACAATTAGAACGGCAGTACAAAAATCTGGCCTGACAGTGCACAGGCTTCTTTACACTGAACAACAGTCTGCTTACCATTCTGCTTTGAATACTGCACGTAAGAGCTACTATTCAAGCATCATTGGTAACGCTGCAACAAATTCTAAATCACTGTTTAAGACTGTTGACAATCTTCTCAAACCAACTAAGGCCGTTGTTCATTCCTCTGTTGACCAGTGTAATAACTTTCTTCATTATTTCACCGGTAAGGTTGAGGGTATATATAGCACTTTAAATACCATCGCTCCTCTTGAGCTAGTTAATATCCAGCCTACAAACTTCCCAACTACTACCTTTTCAAACTTTGAAATGGTCGGAGATTATTTTATTATAAGTACAGTGAAGTCCATGAACTCTACAACCAGTATTTTAGATCCGGTTCCCTGCTCGGTCATTATGAACTGCCTTGCATCAATCTGCCCTTTTATGACTTCAATTGTGAACTTGTCATTGACTTCTGGAATTGTTCCTCCAGAACTAAAAATAGCTGCCATTACACCAGTTCCTAAGAAGACTGGTTGGTGATGTTTCTGATTTATCCAATTACAGGCCGATTTCTAACCTCCCATTCTTGGCTAAAGTTCTTGAGCGTGTTGTGGCTTTTCAGTTAAATAATCACCTAGCTCTGAACAGTCTCTTTGAACCTTTTCAATCTGGGTTCAGAAGAGGGCATAGTACTGAAACCGCTTTAATTAGGGTCGTAAAAGATCTTCTTATCGCGGCGGATTCCGGTGCATGCAGTATTTTGGTCTTGTTAGACCTCAGTGCTGCTTTTGACACTATATGTCACTCTCTTCTGCTTGACAGACTGGAAAATTGGTTGGGTCTTTCTGGAGCTGTCCTCAATTGGTTTCGGTCTTATTTAACGAATCGTGCCCAGTTCGTTGGCTTGGGTAACTACAATTCAGATACCGTGCCTGTTCGACAGGGAGTTCCTCAGGGTTCAGTATTGGGTCCAATATTATTTAACATTTATATGCTTCCACTTGGGCATATCATTAGGAAACATGGTCTTGGGTATCACTGCTATGCGGATGATACGCAGATTTACATCACCACTAGTCCTGATGTCCATTGCTCATTAATAGCTTTGCGTGGTTGTTTAGCAGAGATCAGTATCTGGATGAATAACAACTTCCTGAAGATGAATGGCTCCAAAACCGAACTGATGCAGATTGGTACAGTGGCAGCTACTCGTAAGGCCGAGCAGATCAGTTTGATTGTTGATTCCTGTACAGTAATCCCCACTTCACAGGTGCGAAATCTTGGTATCATTTTTGATTCACAATTATCATTTGAAGCACACATAAAACACATCTCTAAAACTGCATTTTTCCACCTGAGAAACATAGCTCGACTTAGACCTTTTCTCTCTTTTACAGACACAGAAAGGCTTATACATGCCTTCATAACAACTAGGTTAGATTACTGTAATGCCTTGTTCTCTGGCCTTCCAGCTAAGTCGTTGAGCAAGCTTCAGTATATACAAAATTCTGCCGCTCGTGTGCTCACTTGTACTTCTCCTCGTGAACACATTACACCGGTATCTTTCACAATTACACTGGCTTCCCGTAAATGCGAGAATTGATTTTAAAATTCTTATTTTAACTTACAAGGCACTTCATGGGACTGCACCTGACTATCTTTGTGATCTCATCAGTCCTTATACTCCATCACGCTCTCTTCGCTCTACTTACTCTCTTTCACTTCACCAGCCATCATGTAAGCTAAAGACCCAAGGGGAAAGAGCCTTTTCATACAAAGCCCCTAAGCTATGGAATGTCCTTCCTCTGCCCGTCAGAAATGCACCAACATTGGGTTATTTTAAAAAGTTGATTAAGACACATTTATTTAAGACTGTCTTTCTCTAATGAATTGTTGTATTGCTTTTGGTGTTTTTATTTTATTTTATTTATTACTTTATTACTGTAGCGCTTTGGGTTTAAGAAAAGCGCATTACAAATAAAATGTATTATTATTATTATTATTATTATGAAACCTGACAAAAACATGATAATTTTAGATATTATGCTTTTAATAATGCTGAGTTTAGTTAAAGAAAAAGATTAAATAACAACTGAAACACACACACACACACACACACACACACACCAATATAAAATAATATAGTAAAACAATTTACATAATGTATTACACAAGTGAAATATGAATGAATCCTTAGAATCCACCTCTGACAGTACAAGCGAGTAAATACAGTTCTTTCATCAGGTGACGTATACAAAGTGACCCATACACACTGTAGAATTATAAATCACAACAGCACATAAAATCTCAATCTCATTTGTTTCGTTCATGTAAACAGTGTGCTGGGTTTCACCCCACAGCGAAAACAGAATATAAATACTTCATGTCATCAATGTTAGCTGTGAGCTGCAATCAGCAGATGTGTTTCTTCTGTAGAGCACTAATTGCAGGCCGTTATGTTAGTGATCATATGTTATATCGATATACCACTTCTGTGATGTTAAAAGTATGTTAAAATTACAGAAAACATTGTGGGACAAGTATGTTACATCAGGGCAATGCTAACTATATTACCACTGCTCCAAAGAAGCAGAAACAAAAAATAAGTAATGTATATTTTTTCATATCTGGGACTCTTTATTTCTCTTGATTGTTGAGCAGTTATATACAGTCAGAAGGGACATAAACTCAATATTTATTCAGCGCTTTTGAATGGCCTCCGAAGGCTTTTGTTGGGTGATCTAATTAATGAAATAATATGTTGATTTTCTAGGTCTGGGTCCCCGAGAACAGTCACTGAGACTAAGAGAATATTTATTTCCTTTTGGGACTCTGGGCTTGTATTTATTTTTATTTTTACGCCGGCAGCTTTGTAGTTTGTGTGGCTTCCTGGCGTGGCTTTTCCACAGAGAGCTCGACCACATTTCAATATCTCCTGTGAGAATCGTCTTCTTTATTGTCTGCTCTCATGAGCTAATTCTGCTCTAGGAGAGAAATCCTGTTTATTAAGAAACCCTCCAGCAATGAGAGCCATTTCTGAGCACTTAAAGAGATACACGTGTAGCGCTTGTGCACGCAGTCTATTTAACATCAAAACACATAAGTATAACAAGCGATACTTTTCATTAATGTGCTCATGTTATATATATATATATATATATATATATATTACATGCTATTATAATTAATTATAATAATAAATACAACAAGAACAATGTGTAATTACAAGCTGCTCAAATAATGAATGATTAATTACATGTTGTCCATTAGTGTTACTCAGTGTTTAACTATATGATTACAGTAAAGGAAAATGTGGCCATATCATTGAAGAAAAACAAAGAAATATACACTCATTACACTGGTAGCCAAAATGTATATCAACACACCCCATACTCAAGTGACCCTAAGTAGCCTATATGATTAAAATACGGTTTGTCCAAAAAAAAAAAAAAAAAAAAAAAAAAAAAAAACATCTTAAACGATCATTTGGTTACTACCTATGCACGTAATGAGCATTAAGTGAACATTAAATCTATTGATATGTCATCATAAAACTGCTCCCCAGCGCCGTTAAAACAATCTGAACATGTGACAGTGATCTGACTCAGAGATGAAACACTCTCCTGGACAGAGAGGGGGCTCAGCCGAGAGGGGGCGCTGTTGAGGTGTGAAACCGCCTGTCCGCTCGCATGTAAGGGCTTCCCGGACACGTTTTGTGGGACAGTGGAGAAGGGGAAAAAAATCTAATAAATTAATATATTCACATTAAAACAACAAAGACGCTTACTCTGTTGAAACCATATGGCCATTTTAATTGCTTTAGTAGTTACATCTGTCGCTAATATATTCGCCGTGTACTTTTTCCCTCCAATTTGTCTGAAAAATATTAATAATAGCCTATTATTAAAGATTTTTGTTGGATACCTCAAGCGATAATGTAATTAAAGCATTACTTGCGTGACATTTATGGACTTTAATATGGTCTATAAGTGGTTTCGTATAAGAACTATCAATGATAGTTACAATAGTTGAAATTTTTAAGGTTATTAATAGGGTGTATCACTAATGTATTAATCATTATAATCATTGCATAGTTAGATCGCATTATTTTAAACAACACGCAATGTGGAGGAAAAATGCATTGAAAGAAAAAAAATGTGCAAAAGCTTTACTTGCTTTAAATGCCTATATATATATATATATATTTCAGTGTCCATAAAGAGTTAAAGTCGTCCTTTAGCTCTCTGTCATTTCTGACAGGTCGGAAAACTTTTGTTTCTTCTCTAGTATGTAAATTGACCCTCGGATTCAGCGAGCCTATTGGCTACGAGTCCGAGTCAATTTCGTATTTCAAACCTGACGTCAGGGCGGCTATAAAACTCAGCATTGCTTTTATACTCCTATGCTCGGTGATCCTTTAAAAACTCTAGAACAAGCACGGAGTACTTTTTTATTTTTTCCAGCCAAGCATCCAATTGCCAGTCACATACATGTTACGGTCTTCATTTCTACGAAACTATTGAGAGAGAGAAAAAAAAGAAACAGAAAAAAAAGCCATGCAGTGTTAAATGTTTGCGACTCAAACGCGTAGACACTCGCGTACAAAGAGAGAGGAACTGAAGACGCGCGCGCTCCTGCGTCTGTGCGCGAGAGGCGAAAACGCGTCAATTTAAAAAAAAACCTTAATAATAAATCAGCGCTCGCGAAACCTTTTCTTTGCTTTTGAAGAATTAAATAAAGAAATCAAGCTGGCTCACGCTGTCTCGAACCCGACCACTCTGACAGCTGCTCTTCACCCCCTTTGGAGGACTGTCAACAGCAAAAGGATGGCATCAGAACTGGCAATGAGCAGCTCCGACCTGCCCACCAGTCCCCTGGCCATGGAATATGTTAATGACTTCGATCTGATGAAGTTTGAAGTGAAAAAGGAGCCGGTGGAGCCCGATCGCAGCATCAGCCAGTGCAGTCGCCTGATCGCCGGGGGATCCCTGTCTTCCACCCCGATGAGCACGCCTTGCAGCTCGGTTCCCCCTTCCCCAAGCTTCTCGGCGCCCAGTCCGGGCTCCGGGAGCGAGCAGAAGGCGCACCTGGAGGATTTCTACTGGATGACCGGCTACCAACAGCAGCTCAACCCAGAGGCTTTGGGCTTCAGCCCCGAGGACGCGGTGGAGGCGCTGATCAACAGCAGTCACCAGCTCCAGAGCTTCGACGGCTATGCTAGAGGGCAGCAGTTTACCAGCGCAGCCGGGCCGGGAGGCGCCATGGCCGGCGAGGAGATGGGATCCGCCGCCGCGGTGGTCTCCGCGGTCATCGCAGCCGCCGCAGCCCAGAACGGCGGACCCCACCACCACCACCATCACCACCACCACCCGGGCGGGCACCATCCGACGCCCGGGGTGCAGTCCAACGGCAACTCCGCCAACCACCAGCACATGCACCTGGACGACCGCTTCTCGGACGAGCAGCTGGTGACCATGTCCGTGCGCGAGCTCAACCGACATCTCCGGGGGGTCAGCAAAGAGGAGGTCATCCGGCTCAAACAGAAAAGGAGAACCCTCAAAAACAGAGGCTATGCCCAGTCGTGTCGCTACAAGCGGGTCCAGCAGAGGCACGTCCTGGAGGGCGAGAAGACCCAGCTGCTGCAGCAGGTGGACCACCTCAAGCAGGAGATCTCCAGACTGGTGCGCGAGAGAGACGCGTACAAAGAGAAGTACGAGAAGCTCATCAGCAGCGGCTTCAGAGAAAACATCGAGCAGCGACAACAACCCGTCGTCCCCGGAGTTTTTCATGTGAGTTTACCGGCACTTAATAGAGCAGCGGTGTGCAAAAGATGTGTTGGATTGGGCGCGCGCGGGTGGCAGTCACGGTTTCCGCTCACTTTTACTTTTGCAAAAATTAGAAACATTTAACCCAGTAATGAAGAAATCGAGCTTTAGAGTTTAGCCCACCTAACTTTTGCTCTCCGCTTTCGGACAATAATAAGACATTTGCCATCGCCGAGTGGTTATCATTTTGTTTATTCTGTTGAAACTGTAATATGTGAAGGTATACTTTCATTTGATACTTCCTCTGTCCTACGCCTCGTGTTGCGTAACTTTTAAGTTCACATTTTTGTAAAGTTCAAGTGACACATGCTGGTTACATGAAAGCGTGGAGAAGTGTTTGAACTCATGTCGAGTGTCTAAACAGACTCATGCCCCTCATAAACTGAGCGAGACTCACATTGTTTCATTCAAACTCCATCACATTCTGTGTTGTTGTGAAGAACTCACTCAGTAATGTATTTATTTGTGTGTCGACCCCACATGCTGGTCATGTTGTGGCTGACGGTGTTTTGTGTTTCTTGTTCCTGAACGAACTGAGTTGAAATGCTCCGACTTAACATTCATTTTCTCATTGTCTGGTCCTGTCCACTTTTTTGGGACTCTGAGCAAAAAAGTGAGATCTTTCATCCTTTACATGAAACATTGCCTCCATTAATCTTGCGACAAACTCATTTTTGAGTTGTCATTGTCATTTTTGACACTGTCATTTTTGTACAACAATTTTACATATGTTTTGGCAAGAAGAGTGATTCTGTATGTTTTATTTTATTATTACTTTTTTTTTTTTTTTTTCGGACGAAGATACATTATTAAACCCCTGAAACAATTGTAACTTATCTCAGTGTGATACACTTAAGACTGAAAGATTTGCAATTTGACAAATATGTCACTCTAAATATTACTTGACCATAAAATATGGTAAACCGAGCGCTGTCCTACCTATTCGAGGGACTGAAGTTTTTATAAATTACTCTCATTAAGGAGAAGAATATTGTAGCCTATAGATGAAGAATGAAGAGTTTGTCTTGGCACGCGCTCGAAATACTGCACTCAAAACTGTTATTTTAACATTTGCAAATATATTTCAAATTATTACATGATACAGCCTAATACTGAGGTATCTCGGAGCTCGCTGCCTTAAAACATTTACTTGCATCAGGTGGGAAATAAGACCTTTCAGAAAACTAAACAGTCCCAGCTTATACTTGTGCTACTGTTAATACAACGTTTTAATATTTGATAGCGATTAATTGACAAATAATGACTGTACAAACTGGAGCAGAATATAGTTAATCAATAAATGTTAAATATTGCAAATCAAATGTCCTCATGTTATTTATTAGAGTACACCTAAAATGTGAGACTCCATCTGAATACAGTATTTAATATCACATGCTGACTGAAAAATGAAAAACTATTATTTTTTTTTTAAATGTCTGATAGGTTTGAGGAAAGTTCACAATTTCACTTGTTGCCGCGAGACAGTTCGCTCGAGTTTAAGCAAATATTCTCTTATTAAATCGGATTTGCTTATATTTTAATTGAACTAAAATAACATATGGCAGGTAAAATAATTTTTATTTGAAAAAAAAAAAACATAACATCGTAGGCTATACAGCAACATTTTTCGATAAACATTACAAAATGCGCTCGCACTTTGCACTGCACGCGCTGTGTGTTTATATAAGAATAGCTCAATAATTCACTAAAGACATTCGATATAATAATAATAATAATAATAATAATAATAATAATAAAAAATCATTCACAAGCAAAAACGTAGCTTATATTTAAATAGCCCTTGATTTCATGAGCGAAACAGACCTCCTTCTTCCTCCCTTTCCCTTTTTAAAATGATTTCTGTCACTGTTAAAAATCTCGTGCAGTTTAAACTCATCTTATCACAGCACAGTTCAGTTCCCTGCCCTGGTTAATCATTCATTTAGAGAGAGTTTACACTTGTTTAAACTCTCATTCTCATTCAAATAACTAGTATATTCCGCAAAAAGTGTGATTTTGACAAACGGATTCGCCTCTAAATCACTGAAGCTTTTCCAAAGTGCACCTAAAAATGACAGAAACTGACAGTTGGATAAATGACCATGTTTTCTTTGGATAAGAATAACCCTATAGACTATTAACAATTAATAACCTTTATTTCTTTTCTACCAGTCATTCTTGACTACCAGCCATGCCTTTTAGATAACTAGCCTATTTAGAAATATCATTAAAATGTATTAAAAAAATGACTTGTGGTCTGTTTGTGTTTTCTAAAGCACAAAACAAAATCCATAAGTTTATGATTTGACATTGTACACCATAACGGCCACTTATCACCCACCAAATCCCCCTAAAGATAGCCTGTTTCTCAATGTCACATTTTCTTTTTGTTTTTTGTTTAGTTTTTTCCAATCTTGACTTTTTCAGCTTCTTTATCTCTTCAGGCCCATCATCGTTCTCTCAAGCCATCACTATTATCAGCCCCAAAGTAATTAGAAGAGTGAGTCAAGCTTCCTCTCTCATTGTCACAGGATGTGGGCACACAGCTGGAAAGAAGTGTGTGTGGGACGTCTGAATTCAGGGCGTTCGGTGAAAACCTAGGGGCTCATCAGAACAATGATGATTTGAATATCAAACGGATGACGCACACACCGTGTTCAGAGGAATTCAGAGCCCATCTTTCATACGCTAGGCTGTGAGCTCAGGGAAAAGGCTGCATGGTCCACGCCGTGGAAAGCACAATGATTTCTTGCATGATTTATAGTGGAGAAAAGACCTTGTTTCTGCTCCTTTAAATTGATGAATCATTGGTGATTTTTCCCAGCTGGGCTTCGACTGCCTTTGAGTGGCTGCAGTGTCTGTAATTTATGGCTTTTCTGTTTGATGAGGTCAAAAAACGCAAAACCGGTTAATGACATCACCGTTATAACTCAGATCTGCAGATACACACTTTACTAGACAGCAGGAGCAGCGTGGACTCTTTTTTTCTATTCCAGTTTTTTTTTTTATTATTATTTTTGTAATAGAATTTTTCAAATATGCATCTAATACAACTTTTTAGCCAAAGATTTTTAAAATAAATGTTTATTATTATTATTACTACTACTACTACTTATGGGTTTGTTTTGGTCACACCGAATATGACACTTTTGCACACTTTTGCATATCTGCTTCAGAGAACTATAACAAAACTTAAAGTGTGCAATATCAATTCAGTACATTTCCTTTTTTCTTTCCTATTCCATTTATTTATTTATTTTTTAAATATACTTCTAGTTCCAGATTTTTGCCGGGGGGAAAAAATTACATTTAATTTAATTAATTAATTTTTATTTATTTATTTTTCTCACACTGAATATGATATTTTGGTGATAGTTTCAAAACTTAAAGTGTACAATATAAATTCAGCATGTTCTATTTTTGTCTGTATGATTTTATGTGAATAAATAAATTCTGTCTAAAAAGCTGATATATATATATATATATATATATATATCAGCTTTTTAGACAGAATTAATTAATTTATTTATTTATTGATGAGTTTGTTTGTTCATGTGTTTATTTATTTGTGTGTTTGTTTATGCTCGCACAGAATATAACACTTTTGGTGTCTGCTTTAGAAAACTACAACATAGTTTGAAAATGTAAAATGTGAATATCATTTCAGTTTGCTTTTAAATCACATGAATTTATTAGGGCACATCAGTTCCAATAAAACCAGCATCTCAGCTAATACTGTTGGTTATATTCACACTAATCCAGCTGTAGCTATTTAAACTTTGATTTAATCTTGTTTTTCCTAACACAAACCAGCATTATCAGATGCAATCAAACATTTAATGATGCACTGAAACATATCCTATTTAACAGCTTTTGATGACAGACTGCATTAGCATGGACGAAGCAAACATTTCATTTCAGCTTGTGAATGAAGTCAGTGGATTTCATTACACACACCGTGTATATTTTCACACCTTGGCTCCATAACTGACATGCATCTAGCACAAATCACCAAAACGCACACACACACACACACACACACACACACACACACACACACACACACACACACACACACACACACACACACAGGCCGACACTTTCACACCAATCCACATGAAAACACACACATATGCATGTATGCACTGAAACAAATGCACAAAAATTGCATACACTCTGCAATTCCACTTAATTCAATCAGCAGTGGGATATTGACACCATATGTGCTTTAATCATTGGTTGCGGGTGATCCTGATTAGGTTATTACAGATAATATAGCTGTCTTCTGTCACAATATTGGTCTTTTGCATCCGAGGTCAACAATAGGAAATCACAGTTCAACTCATGCATATTGACATTTCAATCATTTACATACAGCAGCGTTACAGGGTAATATCTTTAATCGTATCAGACATCATCTCTGTTGGGAGTCGATGTTTAGCTTGGAAGGTGTTTTTTTATTTTAAGTGCACGGAGTGATTTTCTTACAGCGTGGATTAAAAATGATTGTCGTGGCTGCAAGGTCCCGCCGAATGCAAAGAAATACGCCAGTGTCAAGCTAGAGTCGACTGTGTTGATGCAATAATTTGAGCAAATGCATTCTGGGAAATTTATTTGAGCTAACAATTTTGAAACAAAGTAATTGCAACTAAAATAATTATTTATTTAGTTAAAACATACTTCACTGATAATCAAAGGCATGTCTTATCTAAAGAAATAAATCAGTATTTTCTCTGGCCGTTTCGTCTTTGGTGTCAAAGCTTTGCAGGCGTTTTTCATTCTGAAGCACAAAAACGAGCTCGGCGGTGTTGGATCGAGCTCATCTGCATCTCTCCACGCTAAACATTTCCATTTAGAGTGATTTAAAGGAGGGAGTTTATGTCCCTGCCATGTGCGTCCATCATCCGCAGACGCGCCGCCGTCCCCCGACCCCTCTCTGCTTCTGTAAACCTGAGTTATAGAGCAGCTATTTGAAAAGATAATAATTTAACTTTCACTCCACTGGTACACTGAGGAAATGGATGTGTTTGTGTTGATTGCCTGAGCTTTGAAGGTTTCCTTGTACTTTAGGAGAGCGTGAAAGAGACACTACACATGATAGTAGTGCTTGTTTTTGAAAATCAACCATGCGTTAGATCATTATGGGTGTGAGTTAAAGGGACAGTTCATCAGAAAATAGATAGAATAAAATTTAATATAATAACAAAAATATTACATCTGTAATGTATTCATTCTCATGTCATTTGTTTTTTATTGATTGATTGATTTACTGTGAAACACAAAAGGAAATTTGAAAAGAAGAGATTTAGTAGAAGGTTCAAGCTGCTCTTTACGTACAATGAATGTGGATGGTGACTGCGTCAAGCTTCAAAAAGAAAAAGAAAAAATCTATAATGCCACATAAAAGTTTTAAAATCACTGATTGAGGGCAATCCTGATCTTACAGATAATATAGTTGTTTTCTGTAACAATATTGATCTAGCAGATTGATTTTATTGTTGCAAGGTCAAAAAATAGGAATCATAGTTCAAATCATTTCAGTCATTTATACACACAGCACAGTTCCATTATTTCTCAGTTTATTTTTCAGTTTTCTTTATTTACTCATTTAATTACATAGTTTATTGTATTTTATATATTTTTATTATATTTTATAATATATATATATATATATATATATATATATATATATATATATATATATATATATATATATATATATATATATATATAATTTTAATTCTTCCTGAACTAAATTTCATGAATAAATAAATAGGTTTTCATTAACTTTTTTTTCTAATCATTTTTTACATTTTATTTATACATTTACTTATTTATTTAATTATATAGCTACTATATTTTCTCCCACATTTTTTATGAATTATCCATTTGACTCACACCTGTAATTATTTAACAGATGCTAATTCAAATAGCCTATATGTTTTGTGCACTATTTCCCCAAGTCTTACAAAGCTAAATAGCTTTCTTTGAAAATCATGGCCTATCTATAACTATCAGTTACAGTTTAAGGAAGAGACCATAAACGTGTGTGTGTGTGTGTGTGTGTGTGTGTGTGTGTGTGTGTGTGTGTGTGTGTGTGTGTGTGTGTGTGTGTGTGTGTGTGTGTGGTGTGTGTGTGTGTGTGTGTGTGTGTGTGTGTGTCTCGGGTGGGGGTGGTGTATTGTAGGCATTGGCCTTGTGCCCATCCTTGTGTTATACCTGCATCTCAATGAAGCTGGCAAGGTGATTTACTGGCAAGGTGTCTGGGCTGCAGTCTCTCTCTCTCTCTCTCTTTAACCAGTGAGTCAAAGCGACATTGATCTCTCAGCCAGGCAAGGTGACCTACAGAGCACCACTTCCCAAGTCTTTCTTTTCTCGTCTTCATCTCTCCCCCTTTCCTTTTTTTTTTCACCGTGGAGTCGGTGGCGGGCCGTGACCCCGGCGAGTGATGTCATGTCCTGTGGCAGAGAGCACAGCAGTGAGGTGAATATGAAAACAAAAGCAAGTCCTTGGGCTGCTCTGTGCCACTCGTATCAATAAAACGCCTTCACAAAGTCTCGTTTCACAACCCCGGGCATTACAACAGCACTCTACCACAGACACGCTGCTTTTGAAGGACTGTTACTTACATCTTAAAGAGAAAGCACGCTCAGAAATGAAACTTTTCTCATTTATGCTTATTCACCACGTTGCTCAAAACATGTGGCTTTTTCTTTTTGTCTCTTTTGATTTGTTGATTTTTTTTTTTCAATCAAACATTAAAAGAGAAGTTTAATGCAATATCCAGGATGCTGTTTTCTTTACAACATGGTGACTTCAGCTCGGACGAATGTAAAACAATATAAAAGGAAATAGTACATGAAAATCGCAAAATAGGATGACTGGAAAAATTAGATTTTTATTATTTTATTTTTTTTCTCCAAAACTAATATACTGTTAAAATTGTTTTAAGTTGTTTAAAAACAAACACACACACACACACACACACACAAAACTACGTAGCTTAACCATACAATTTTGCGCTCCGTCAACTTGAGTTGTACAAGGGGCAACTTGGATATTTGAGTTGACATAATTTTAAGGCAACACAACTTACACTTACTTTTTTTTTTTTTTTTTTTTGCAAAAATGTACAAATACATATAATAAACTGCAGTTTTCAGTAACAGTAAAACAACATTTTTTCTTCTTTTTCACACAAATTATCATTATGGGGCAGACTATTGATTAATAAAGACTTATTTTAGCACTGTCTTGCTCAATACTGACCTCAGAGTATTTTTTTTTACTATTGTGCATGATTTCTAAACTAAATAATATATTTGAATGTTTGCTTCACTGTATTATATATGGTGTTTTAGAAGTAGCAAACTTGCTCGGTAGCTCACCTGGTACAGCGCTGCACTGGAGTCTTGACACTCGATAAAAGAGCTCATAGACTTGGATATGGATATTGTGTTATTATTTTTTCACTCCCTTGTAGTTCAACCATATTTTAATACAAATGGAGATCTAACGTTGTGTTTTCCACACAAGAAAGGTGTTTCCAAAGCACGCGCGTTTAGCGATACAAACATTCGACGAAGCGCGTGCAGTTTCTGTTGTTGTATCGATTGCAGCTGCACATCATCAAAGAAGTTTTCAAGTGTATCACGAACGAGGCAGGTTTGGGTGAGCTATATTTTTACAGCTGTTATTTCTGCTTTTGTCCACATCCCGAGAGGGAGATTGTACCAGCTAGAGACTAGAGTTTGCTCTCGAATGTTTTTGTTGATATTTTACTGTAAGGTGAGGTGAGAGTTCACTCAGCCTGGCCCGCAGTGATTACACAACAGGAGGAATGGCTCTGTGAACTGAACTGGCTCGAGGGATTTAACAGGTTTTTCAGTGGCAGCAGTGCTCTGCAGGGGATATGTGCTGCTAACTTTAACTTTGTTTAACAGAAGCACTACACGTGAGAGTATATGAGTGTTAGTTACATCGCAATTTGCATATTAATTGCTTTCATCGTTTTTTTTTTTATGTGTGATATGCTTTATGTATAATATCTCTAAAGCTCAATGGTGTAAAACAATGTCTATACAGTCATTTTTTAAATGTTTAAATAAATTTGAAATATACACATCTATTCTTTTGTTTCAGACAAGAAACTAGCCTACATTTAACTGTATCTGATAAATAGTAGAATTGTCATGATTATTTTATGGTATCGTATTAATCCTTTTTTTTTCCTCTTTCTGTCTTTTGCTCATATTGTTCATCATGAAAGGACATCACGAAAGTTTCTACACCTGTGATACGACCTCTGACCCCTGCCCTTTGCCCCTGCAGTCTGAGGTAAGAGCTGAGATTTTTTAATCTGCGCATTTGAAAGTATTATAATCCGTATTTATGAATATTTAATCATAGTGGACTTTTTTTCTGTATGAAAAGAAATGGTTTTTAGACTTCAGAGTTTGTCACAGATTTTCTGCGGTTCAGAAACGGAACAAAGCATTATTTAAAATTAGATTAAGTCAATTAAAATGCATTTTATAACTGTTTAGAAACGTGTTTGAAAATTAAATCACTATACATTATACATAAATAGTTATATTTTTATATGTATATTTAATTAAATATCAATTCAGTTAAAATGAACATTTCTATGTTTGATTATAAATCAAATATTATTATTTGTATTATACGTGACGTTTGATTCATACTCTCATATAAAGTGTATTTATAACATTTATACTGTAGAGTGAATGCAGTTGAAATAGTGACTAATTACTAACCAATGTCTAGTAGTCATGCGTAATTACAGAATGGTTCGTTTATGATGTTTGGGGCTGGTATTTTATTGAGGCAAGTTTGTCGACGGTCACAGTGTAACATCTGCATGCAGCGCCAGAGCGTTTGTTCAGTGTGTATGAATGTGTTTGTTTTGTGTGTTGTAACGTAACGATAATGTCACCGGTTATCCCAATCATAAACTGGACGGCTACCAAAAAATTTCCTTCATAATATAGTAAAACCTGACAAATTGTGTTTTGCTTTAAATCTTCTGATGAAGGTTTATTGGGTTATGTTATAGTAAGTTTACTATGAAAACCATTGTAGGTTGTCTATAAGACTTAATACAGCCTTAAGTGTGTGTGTGCGTGTGTGTGTTGTGTGTTAGCTGAGGGTGAATCTGATAGGACAGTATCGATGTTCTGTGTTGATTCGCCAGCATTCATCCACACATTTCCGGTGTAATGAAACACAAAGGTGGGGTCACAATCGGGGCACAGGAAGTGCACGCCATGTCTGTCTTATTTGAGGACGGAGACACTTTCTTTCGTAACATCAGCAGAGGTTGTTGTTGTGTTAGCAATTGTGAATCAAGATTTTGTTTTTGTTACTTGTTGTTTGAAATGATTCATGTGAGCACACGCACAAATTCATTCTCTTTCCCCGTACTGTCCGCTGTGTAAGTGTGTGTGTTCGTATGTCGAATGTAACCGAAGCCAGTAAGGAAATGAGTTATATTTAGCAGCACCTCCTGAAGACACCCGCTCAACCCGTGTGGATAAAAATACACCCAGACTCAAGGAGAGAGGGCTCTGTGTCCGCTCTCATCCCCGCTGACCTACGGCTCGCTTCAGTCCCCAAAGAAAACGTCCCGCTACGTGCTCAGTTAACATTAATAAACATCAGGAAAGTCTGACAGAAACAAATAATTGGAGACTGTGCTGGTGGTTTTCAGATGTTTAACCGTCTTTTGTATCATTGTCTTTATATTTATGAGATAACTAGTGTTGATTTTGTAGGATTTCTCTGATCAAAGTGCTTATATTTCCACTAAAATGCAGCACTCTGAGTAATTAATACTTCCTGTGGCCTATAGCATATATCCTATCTCTCTCTCTCCTTCAACTTTTTTTTTTTTTTTTTTTTTGGCCCTTGGTCTTTCCTCTAACATTCTCTCTGTAGGGTTAAAAAATAAATACATACATGCATGCATAGTGTATTTCATGTAATGCATTTTCTCTGATGAGCATCCTCAGAATTTTCAGAATTGTATTTATTTATTTATTTATTTATTTATTCTAAATTAATAAGACTTTTTTTGTTTGTTTGTTTTTTGTGGGGGCTTAAAGTAAAAAAAAAAAGTTGTGAATTCAGATTAATTTTTGTTTGTTTATTTATTTATTTATTTATTTATTTATTTATTCATTCATTCATTCATTCATTTTGTGGGGGCTTAAAGTAAAAAAAAAACAAAAAAAGGTCAGGAATAAAAATTAATTTTGATATATATTTACTTTACTTTGATCAGTTTATTGGGGGGATGGGGCATGTAGTATTAATTTGCTTTTATTCAGTCAGTTTGGAATGACCAACATACAGGAAAGCATTTTGTCGTCACGTGGCAAGAAAAACACGAAATAACATTCCAGAGACAACATGTCAAAGTCATTAAGTCTCTAAAAATCTCAGTTAATTTGATGGTTTTATAACATAAGAAGCTTGTTTCAGGATGTCAAATGGAACAACCCTAAGAAAATTTAAGATTTATGATAAATAAAAATATATAATTTAAATATATATTACAAAAAATACTTTTATTTAAAAAAAAATACTTAACAACAATAATACAGTAATAGTAATCATAATAATGTTCACATACACAAATCCAAGGTATAAAGAAACTGTTATTTTCTGTACTACTGTATTTTTTACTTGATTACACCACACAACTTATTTAGACTCATTAAATAAAAACTTGTATTCAGATTAATAAAAAGGTTTCCAGAAACATATGGAACATGAATACAAATATTACATTTCTACGAACTAGGCACAAATTTGGTTTTAACCAAGACTTTTAACTGATTTGAACCTCCTGATCTGTCATTTACCCTTTAACCTATTTCACATAATGATAAAAACAAAATGAACGTGCGACTCATTTCAGACACTCAACTCAACGCAGTCCTCACACGCTATCTCGAGGGAAACAGCAGAGTCAGTTTAAATTTCAGGACGATTTTTGTGCAGTTTTTTTAATTTTCAGCCCTCGTACTTTAACAAACTACTCCTACAGGTTTAATCAGATCATCTTCAAATTTGCTTTGTGTAATCATAAGGTCTTTGCGATGCTAAATTACGAAGATCTTGAGTTTTCCCTGAAGGGCGTGTCCGTGACAAACAACAATACTACCACCAAAAAAGAAGAAGTTACAACATAACAAATCAATAAAACAACAACAAATCTGCCCCAAACTTCATATGTTCGATGCCAATATTCAGTTATAATTTATAGCGCCACCTGCAGGCAAAAGGAAATGTCTTGTTTTACACTAACTTAAAATATCCAATCTGCCCCAAACCCAAAACACTCTGTTGAAGTCCTGATCTGGAAACATCTACATGCCAATATTCATTTATAATTATAGCGCCACCTGTTGGCAACAGGAAATGACTTGTTTTACGCTGTGTAAAATATGTAATGTCCGATCTACCCCAGATTTCTTGTTTGATAAGAGTCCTGGCCTAAAGACATCTAAAGGTCACTATTCAGTTATTATCATAGCGCCACCTGCTGGCAGCAGGAAGTTTGGCACATATAAATGACTTTGAAATATTCCTCCTATATTTACCACTTTAAATGCATATTGCCCACCGTTCACAGTTTTCCTAAAGCTGGTGGACGTGGCTCCGGGTGCAAGGATTCTTTCAGCGCTGCTCTCAGCTTTAATTACATTATATAACTGTATTGTTTAAAGGGTTGTATAACACACGTTTTACAGTCTCTTCAGACTCAGTGGTGAATGAGCGGCCGTCTGTTCTCTGGTCAGTTCATCCGTCTGTGGACAGGCTGTGGATGAATGTGTCTGTGACGGACGCGGCATCCATAACCCTCCCTCCATCTCTCCACCAATCCCTTGCTTTTATTCTTTTATTCCTTGCCGTACCCAAAGCTGCAGATTCGATGGCATATATTTTCCCAGGGCCGCGGCACAGGAACGGGGAGCCTCCTTGTTAGCTTGACAAATAACTTCTGTGGGCAGAAAGTGCTGAATTTTAGCTTTCGATGTCTATTTTCTGCCGGCTGACATTAATTTTGCGAGCTCTGCAGGAACTATCAGAAATAAATAAATAAGGAAATAACAGGGCTGAGGCAGGGGCTGCTTGGCCATTAGAGCAGGTTTCTGAACACACATGCATTCATGCCACGTTTGTTGACCAGTAGGCCGCCTGTTGTGTCACATATCTGTCTCTGTGTTCTGTGATCAGCTTGATTTTTGTTAGAGCTAATAAATCTGGTTTCCTTTTTTTTTTTGTTTCTTTTTTTTTTTTTTAATTCCTGTTTATTTTTTATTTTTGTTTTAAGATTAACATTATCTAATCTGACTAATTAATAAAACATCTAATTCTAAGATTTAATGTTTTTTTTTTAGTAATTAATGCATTTTTGTTTATATAATATTTACATACTGTAATTTATGAACAAAACAGCAAAAGAATGTGAACATATTTGATTGATTATCATCAATTTATGTCAATAACAAAATTAGGTTAGAGTAATAAGCTGAAATTTTAGGAAATGCAGAACATAAATTAACCCTTTATTGTCTTTAAATGCATAAATATTTGATGGGGTTAACTTAACCTAAAACCAAAACCATTAAAAGTAAAATAAATTAATAATTAATAAATTTTAATAAATAAAACTATTACTTGAAACATAATAAATAATATAATAAAATATAACAAAATATGAACTGAAATGAAATAAAATATATAAAAGTTTTAAATTAAAATAAAATTAAACGAAAACTTAAACTATGTAGACTTAAACTATGTATGATTTATTTACAAAAAAACATAAAAAATGACAAAACCACAAATTAAAACTGAAACTAAAATTAAAATGAAAACAGAAAATATCCAAATAAAATCTAGTTAAAAAATATTTAAAGAAACTAAGTGTATATCAAATATACAACAACAACAATAATATTAATAATAATACTAATATGCTGTTGTTGTTATAAAATGCTGATATTTATATCATATGGTAGTGATTCTTTTTTTTTTTAAATTATTTTTATTTAGATTATTATTAAATCAGTGTAATGAATTAAGAAATCTGATCATGATGAAATTTGGTCTTAATTCAGTTTGATTTGATTCATAATTGATTTTCTGTTCATAATCATTTTCAAAAACACTTTCAAATCACAGATGACACAAAAGTTTATGTTAACATTAATGTTGTGGAAAATTGACAAAAATACACCAGGTTTTACATTCACAGGCTCAAAAAAATTATTTTGGGTATGAATATATTGAAATATAATTGGACTTTTTTAAATAGTTTATTAAATGTACAAATTTTCCAAATGTATTCTGATGCACTGATGTGAAAAATCCCCCAAAATCTGTCCACGTGAAGTGTATATCGCTTGCTGTAAGAAAGCTAGGACAGTTCCTCCAGCTGTCCAGAGGCCGCTGGAGGAGCTCGTTTAAATGTTAATGTCAGGAAGTGCAACAGAGCCGTTAAGGGGAGCGAGGGGCTTGTGAATGTTTTTAAAAGCGTGTTTAAAATGTTTTACAGGTGTTTTAAAGGCTTGTTGCAGTTGCATCCTCACAGAAGCCTGAGTTTACTGTCGCTCTTGCCTTATTAGCAGATAGAGTCTTCTTCAACACAGCTGGACGTCCTGACTGACCTAAAACTGCTGCTTCCGCTCCATCTTCTGTTTATCGTCAGGTCACTGGAGGTGGAACCAACTCCCATAATGCACCACAGATCACATGCAGCAGCTAAATTACAC
The DNA here is from genome assembly GCF_018340385.1 of Cyprinus carpio. Taxonomy (NCBI): domain Eukaryota; kingdom Metazoa; phylum Chordata; class Actinopteri; order Cypriniformes; family Cyprinidae; genus Cyprinus; species Cyprinus carpio. The sequence continues at coordinate 17,630,933 of NC_056596.1, read as the reverse complement.
TCAGCCTGGCATCAGGCTCCTGAATTTCACACGTCATTATCGTCAGGAAATGTGAGGAAAAACAACAGCGCGTCTCTGGTTTTTGAAGTGCACACTACTCACTAGCTCTGCTCCTAAACCTCGTGCTTTATCACGACAACTGAAACACATTAGCAACAATGCTGACACAAATACTGAGAGAAATACTCCATTTGGAATTGTTTTTAGTGTTACTTCATAGTATTAAAAGAAATAAGAATATATAGTCAACATCTTTCTGAATTTCGTCTGCCGTGCAGTGCATTCTGGGATTGCCATCTCTGTAAGAGAGCAAAGCAATGTTGTTTTAAGTATCTTAGAAGGCAACAATAATCATGTTGCTTTTGTTTCAGAACAGCTTTACAATGCTGTTTACCCATGTGTGAATGCACACTTTGTAGTGTACTTCAAATCTTAAAAGCATATTAAACTGTACTTGCAGATAGCATAATATTAATGAAATAGTATAAATAATAATATTAATGAAATAAATCACCACTTAAAGAGAGCCACTTTCATGACACTTTAGTAGACTTTTAAAGAGTGCACGTTGTAATAACGTCAAATTAAAAGATTTACTTTCAAGTACATTTAAATCATGTTTTAATAATCTTTTGTCGTGTTTTAAAGAAGTAGACTTATTTTAAAGTGTTGACTAGCATACTAAAGCACATGTAAAGTACCTGATTATAATTTAACTATAGTGTGTTATTCAGTATTGCATTTAAATGTAATATATTTTGAATGTATTAAATTACAACCTGGCATTACAAATATAGGTAAATACATAACATGCACGTTTCAGTAGAATTAAAGTATATTTTAATTTATCATAAATGCTTGTCACATTTGACCGTACTTTATCCATATTTGATTGACAATACAAGTAATTGCATATAAAGATGTACTTGCACCCTGAAGTTCAGCTAATTGCATTAAATAATATAAATTTAAATTATAATCCATTTTCATTAACTAACAATTAACATGGAATTAAGTGTCTGAAAACATTTCATTTAGTTGGCACTTTTTAAAAACAAATTGCTAGTAAATTTCACAAATAATTCTAAAGAAATGTCAAGTAGTGCATTGAATTAAACATGAAATTTTGATGAGGTTACACTTTATTTTAAGGTGTCCTTGTTACAGTGTAATTATACATTTAAGTACTGAGTATTATTAATTAACTGCATGTAGTAACTATATGGTTAGGATTAGGGTTTGTCTTAGGGTTACTTGCATGTAATTATGCATAATTAATTGTTATTATAGTAGTAAGTATATGTAACATGTAACAAGACCACCTTAAAATAAAGTGTTACCCAAAACTGAAATAGTATTCTCTTGGAAAACACACAAGTAATCTGTTTTATTTACAACATAGAATATATATATATATATTATATATTTTTTTTTTATTTAGTTTTTGATATAAGTTGTAGCCTATCTATGTTGTGTCAGAAAGTCAGCTTACAGTATGATGCCACAATGAGAGAAGATACAAAACTAAACTCCCCTCTCCTTCACCCTTAGCGCTGCGGTAGAGGGAACACTGTGAGGCTGGACAAGACAAAAACAGAGGAAAATACAGCAAATCTGCTCAATCAGGAGCTCTGAAAGAGAGAAAGCAGACTCAGCATTTGGCACAAGAAGGGCTTGTGTTACACATGTATAGGACTGAATTAAATTAATCGAGGTTAGATGTTCATTTAACTGTAGTGATCATGTTGATGTGTAAAGAGTTGAAACTTTTCTTTACATGCTGCTGTACATGTTGTTTTTCTTTCTTTCTTGTTTAAATATGTTTTAAATTTGAATTTGATAGTGTGTAATGTGTGTGTCTGGATGTATTCATTTATATTAGTGCTGACAAACGATTAATCATGATTATCGAATCCAAAATAAAAGTGTTTTTTTTGTTTTGTTTTTTTACATAATATATGTGTGTATACTGTTTATTTATTATGTTTATATAAATACACACACATGCATGTATATATTTAAGAAAAATAGGTTGTTTATATATTAAATATATTTATATATATATAATGTAAATTATGAATATAAATATATACATGTAAATATTTTCCAAATAGCTATATACTGTATGTGTGTGTATTTATATATACATAATAACTATACACAGTACACACACATATATATTATATAAATAAAAACTTGCGATCGGATGCGATTAGTCGCGATTAATCGTTGCTCAGCACGAATTTATGTATAAAAAAGTTGTTATTATTATTATTATTATTATTATTATTATTATTCAAGTTTAAGTTTCTTAATTATATATTTGTTATATATATATATATATATATATATATATATATATATATATATATATATATATATAATTTTTTTTTTTTTTTTTTGGTTTGTTTTTTTACATACATTACCCTGATTTTTTTTTTTTTTTTTTTTTTTTGCAAATAATTAAAAGCTAAGAGCAATTTGCATTTCATGTGAACTTTGAGGCATGAAACCCCTCTGTTGAAAGTAGAGGTTGTGTTTTGAGTCCACAGAGCCACTGAAACCCACAAACTCTACATGCAGTGTCTCTTTCTGGCTCTCGTGTCATGTGTGGTCTTTAGTGAAGCAGGCGTTTGACCTGCTGCAGATGCATCTTTAGTGATGCGCGAGACCTTTGATCGACTGGAGACGGCTGACGAGAGCTGCTCTCTACCTGAGACAGACAGAGACAGACACAATGCATGCAGCGAGAAAAGCAGGCTGGAGAAATGTGTGTGTGTGTGTGTGTGTGTGTGTGTGTGTGTGTGTGTGTGTGTGTGTGTGTGTGTGTGTGTCAGCTGACTCGCCACAAGACACACACACACACACAGCGAGGGCTGTGGCTGATGGGAATGGAGGGGAGGAACATCATGGGCTCTGCAGCAATTAGAATAATTTCACATTAATATGAGGATTCTGCTGCATGCTTATCTGCATAGAGGAAGCACTTCCACATCAATCAGAATGCAGTGGTGTATTAACCTCGCACGCACATGCACACACATACACACACACACTCTGCCGTACATAATCAGCACTGGTCCACACTGGTTTTTCTCTTGCCTGGCAAAGATAACTAGATTTTTTCATTTTCTGAAGGAAAAATGTTGTTCTCTCTGTGCAGCACTCACTGGTGTGATGTTGTAGACTGGTTTGGGTAGTTCCCAGGGGGTTGCTTAGGTGTTTTTGTTGTTGTTGTTGTTGTTGTTGTTTGCGATTTACCAATAATTTTATTGACATGTACATGGCTTTTTTTATTAATAAGCAGTGAAGCAGTTAAGTAAATAAATGTGGTGTTACTATGAAGTAAAATTTAATAATGCATTTTAGTCATTATTTTCAAAAATGTGTAAGCTTTTAGTGTAATGTTTGTTTGTTTTTACATTTTTATTAATTCATAAAATAAATAAGTGTAATTTCAT
>NC_056596.1:17534972-17624972 GCF_018340385.1 Cyprinus carpio | reverse complement strand
GCCATGGGCCGCTGTACATATGGGTGTGATTCCCCCGGCGGGACGTGCTCACAGATGCTGTAACGCAGGACGCCTCATTTACAGCCAGAACATTCTGTGGATAAAAGAGGCTTTTTACCGATTCAACACTCAGTTCCACCAGCGCTGCCCCTCTGCGTTCAGCTGCTCTCGATGTTTCATCAGTTTCTGTGTGCTGTGAGCAAACGGAGCGTCTCTCGTCAGTCTGAATGAACTCTGACGGGCCGTTTGTTAGATTAGCTGTGTGATAATCTGAACGCACAGCCGCCCATATCCTGGGATGAGATTACAGCGACTATAAAAAACACACTCCTCATCCGCTTGACCACTGAGAAAACCGAACAGGGAAAACAATATGGTGCCTATAATAGAGATTTATGTAAAAATACCCACACTGGATGCTGTATTTAATTATAGCAGAGCGCCAGTATTACATTGCTGTAAGCAAGACATAAATATATTGAATAAATACTTAGACTAGCATAAATACCTCCGATTTGTCCCCTGTTTTTATCATCTATAATTTAATATTATTTGGGTAAGAGTGTCTCCTAAATGAATATGTGTATTTTTGTTATTCAGTAAGGATGCATTAAACTGATAAAAAGAGAAAGTAAAGACTTTTACTTTTATAGTGTGTATATACAGTATATATATAATCATGTTATGATAATGAATTTGTCATATGAGTCAATGTTAATTCAAAGACAAACTCATGCAGCATTTGTTTGCCGTTCATACTTGCTTTGATATTTTCTAATGCAGTTTTTACTTGTGACTTAAGTGTCCAAATACCTCGTGGAGCATTTGAGAAGGACAGATTGTGTAAGAGTGTGTGAGCGAATAATTATCATCTGTGTGTGTGTGTGTTATGTGTCTGTGTGTGTGTGTGTGTGTGTGTGTGTGTGGTGTCTGTGAGAGAGAGAGAGAGAGAGAGAGAGCACACACCCTCACGGCACACAGTGTGAACATACTGTGCTGGTTAAACAAACAGAGAGTGTGTTCCCTGTGTCCTTTATTTCACACACTCACACACGCGCACATGGTCTTATTATAGCACACGGGAAATATACCAAATATACCCTCACCCTCACAGGAATATTTCAGTGAGCTGCTCAATCTGGCTTTACACCACAGCTATCTCTATACAGACACACCATAGACGTCTTGCTTGATATGATTACTAGCTTTAAAACAGCATTATTTACTGTATCTATTAATCATTTTTAACATTTTCACACGCGCAGGGGAGATTTAGTCAGATTTGGTTCCATTCTAGAGACAGTTTTGTCTGTAAAGTGCAGCTGAGTGAAGCCTTGCGCAGCGCGCTGTGTGTTTGATCGTTGGCCGGGCAGTTCTTCAGCTCTTCAGCTGCACCAATGGTGGACGTTTGCCAATAACAGACCTGCATTTCCTCTCTGAAGAGGACGAGGTCATTTTTCCCCTGTCGCGCTTAAACACTGATTGTCTTTCTTATCTGGTGTCTGATGTCTCTTTTATCAGGTTTGGCTTTATAATTGCTTCACCAGTGAGTTGCACAATTTAGAATCCCACTTTTTGAGTCGTTCCTTTCAGTAGCATATATTCTTAATGCGTTTATGAATGCTCATGCACATATCAGATGCACATTTTAAAGATTTGTTGATAAGTGTCATTTATTCACTGTCATGTTTCGTGGAACACAAAATGAGATGTTTTGCAGAATGTTCCTGCTGCTCTTTTCCATATACAGTGACAGTTAATATAGTGACCACAGCTGTAAGACAAGGAAAAGGACAAAATAGCACTACAACAATATCATAAAAGTACTCTATATGAATTGTGTGTTATATTTCAATTCATCTGATTGAAACCCAAAACAGCTGAATCACTAATGACAAAGAATGTGCTTGAGGTGTACTTCAAATATTAGTATACTTTTAAAAAACTGCTTGCAGATAATATGATATGAATCCAATAAAAGGCCACTTAAGTGTACTTAAATAGAATACACTTTCATTACAAAGTTTTTTTGAATAAAGTTAAGTACACTTTTAAATAGTGCACTCTATAGTAATGTCAGATCTTTTGTCAAACATTTACTTGAATTACTTTTATTATGTTTTAATGATATTTTGTCTTGTTTGAAGAAGTACACTTATTTGGATGTATTGACTGACGATTGATTAGAAATTTAAGTTTCAATACAAATTGACTATAACCATATTTCAAAGTCAATAGAATTATGAAATTACACATAAAGGTGTAAATTGGTAAAAAAAAAAAAAAAAACCTACTGTAAAGTTTAGTTAATTACATTTAACTATAATATCAAAGGTGTAACTAGAATGAAATTTAGTTTAATTACATTCAGTTAAAGAAAAAAAAAAAAATAAAAAAAAAAAAAAGTGAAATAAATAACTAGGTGGTTAAGTTTAGTTAATATTCATTTACAACATGGAATAAATTTTAAATCTGTTGAAACTGAAGAATGAATGAATTTAATCTCATTGAATAAATAAATAAGTAGGTTTCACTCAGAATATTGCTATGGTAAATTTCAAAATAATTAATTTTGAACTCAATCAAAAAGAAACAGTATATTAGGTCACTCTAAAAAAGTACACTAAAAAATAAAGTATGGCTAAAGTGTCACTTTTTACAAGGGATTGAACAAACAACGTAACTTATTATTATCTATAAAATTTCCCTTCCGCAGCTCTAAATTCTCATTTGCGCTTCTGCAATTCAAACTTGGTGCATCATGAAGAGTGTAACACTCTTGAGCAATTTTCATGATTAAAAAACATAAAATAATTGAAATGTTATATTTTAAATATTAACTTAATAAACAAATTTTGTCTTCTGAAGAAAGTGAGGGTGAGTAAATGATGAAATATTTCTTAAGTTTGTGTGTGGCGTCTTAAACCGCAGTGCTTTATTGCTCTGTTGATGATTCAAAGGTCAATTATTTCCCCCAATAACTGTCCTCCTTTTAGACAGTTTCTCGTAATTCAAAAATTACCCTCAAGTGTGACACGAGCGAGTGAAAATCCACGGCATGTAGCTCTCTTTTATCTGCGAGCCCCGCGTGTCTCGTATCAGTGTTACTTGTACATTTGTCTCTGAGGTTTCACTTGTGTAATTACTCGCTCATTCATGTGTTTTTACACGCCGCTTAACAGTGTGAAATTAACTGCACAAAATAGAAACACAATTAATTGTGTCGCCTTGCAGACGTGCTTAAGCGAAAGCTATTATGATGGAGTTAAATGGAAGAAAAACGCTGTGAGTGAAACTGGGGAGTCCTGCGACGTGAAATTAGAGGGAAATTGAAGGAGCTCTCGGTGGAGTTTAGCGTTACAAGGGGAGGTTTTTTATGAGAGACCACCATTTGAACTGAGAATCATGCAGAAAGAGTGTTTAAGTGGATATCAGCTTACACAGCTGTAGTTTAGTGGGAAGAAGAAAAAAAAAACATTAATCTTCATATCACGCTGTTTGTCTAACAAATAATTACATTTTATTATTGTTTTATTTTTGTACTTTCATAAATGAAGTCTGAATCCCATAGTTTATGTTCAAAACTTGCTTTCCTCCAGCTCTACAAAGAAAAGAAAAAAGTCTGAGAAATGTAGGAAGAGGTAAAACAAAAATAGCGCATGTGTGTTTTAAAATAAACAAATGCATAAACAGGAGGAAACTGTGAGCTTCACCTCGACCCTTTGCATACAAATATATTATATATACCCACACTGAATAAAGATGATGATCTGCATCCAAAGACTGTAGAAGTGTTTGTTCACAGAGATACGTACACACGTGCAGAAGAAGAGCTTTTATTTAAATATGATGAATTATGAGCTCTGAACACTGTGGGCTCTGTTTCTTTGTATCCATATCTGTGTGTTCCATTCTGTATGCGCATCTATAGGCCTTTGAGTGTGATACTTGTGTAAATTATGATGAGGAAAACTAGGAAATTCTGCTCGCCTGCTGTCCTTAAACACACACACACACACACACACACACACACACACACACACACACACACACACACACAGAAAGAGTATGATTAATTCCCAGAGGAAAATGGTATTGCACTTTCATATCTTCGTAGACTTAAAGGCATTCACAGTTAAGTTTCATTTGAGTTCCAACTTTGTCTCAGCTGTTTCTCCTAAAATTCCCAGAGAATATGGGTGCACACACACACACACACACACACACACACACACACACACACACACACACAGTGTTGGTATTGCTAGTTTATGAGGACTCTTCATGGGCGTAATGGTTTTTATTCTGTAAATACTGTATTTTCTATCGCTCTACACCAACCCTAAACCTACCCCTCACAGAAAACTTTCTGCATTTTTAGATTTTCAAAAAAAAACCACCATTTAGTATGTTTTTAAGCCTTTTGAATTACAGGGACAGGTAGTGCCCTCATAAACCACCTTCATATTGTAATACCTGTGTTATACCCATGTCATCATACAAATTTATGTCCTCAATCTGAGAAATCACTATTTCTATAACCATTTAGATAAAAAAGGATTTGTGATATGTGTTTAATTTGTGATTTTTTTTCTTTCCAGTGGAATCAGATAAAAGTATTGTTATGTCTCATATACTGCAAGTAACTTTGACTCAGATGTTTCTCCTATAATGCCTAAAGAGAAATACAAATAGGTTTTGATATCTTCGAAGATCTGGGCATGAATACTGCTGGCAGACACTGAGATTATTTGCGTCTTTTTCTTAGTGATACTTTTCAGAGGTTGCTCTTTTCTAGCTCAGGAGACTTTGCAATTCTCAGTTATGTCTCATTTAAAGGGATACTCCATCCCAAATTGCCGTTCCAAACCCGTAAAAGCTCTGCTCCGTTCATGTCGTTCTTCAAACACAATTTAAGATATTTTTGGATGAAAAACGCTTGTGGAGACTGTCCCATAGACTGCCAAATAAACAACAGTTTCAAGGTCCAGGAAAGTATGAAAAGCATCGTCAGAATACTCCATCTGCCATCAGTGATTCAACCGTAATGACGTTACAAGAATACTTTTTGTACATGAAGAAAATAATGTTTTTTAGTCAATACTTTTTGTGTACATGAAGAAAACAACAAAATTAAATTTTTTATTGAATCACTGATGGCTCATGGAATTCGAGTTTTCTATGGACAGTCACATTTGGCCTCCCGGTTTTCATCCAAAATATCTTAAATTGTGTTCCGAAGACGAACGGAGCTTTTACGGGTTTGGAACGACATGGGGGTATGTGATTAATGACAATATTTTCATTTTGCGGTGGAGTAACCCTTTAATATAAAATTGTCTTACATTGTCTTTTATAATTCCTTTAGAGAACTAAAGGTATGTTTTGATATCTTGCTCATGGTTTGAGCAGTAGTCAAGATCTCCTCCGAAACTCTAGAGGAGCCAAATATGGTCCTTCCTCAGGAAATAGAAGAGACTTGTTTAAAAGTCTTCATTTGTTCACTATGTACTGTAGTGTCTTTGCTATGTAGGTGAAACAATCGAGATACTAAAGAGATCTCACTTGTGATATTTGCTTTATTTTGTCTTTAACCGTCAGTCTGCAGTTCCAGTCGGTGACGTGTTTTAATATCAGCATGTAGAAGAGCTCCACAGAGATTCACACTGAACAAATGGCTACAGAAAATACAAGTGTTATCAGATTAGCCGTCTGTTTAAACAAGCTCTCCATCAGTAAATCAGCTCTGAGTATCTCGCACAGATTCTAATTAAACCTCCGAATTAAATTAACATCTCATCTGCATATAGCAGGTATAACAAGCATCATTTACAATCACATGACTTGCTAAGGCAGCACTGCTGGGATTTGTCTGCTTCGGCGTCCTCGTGAACAGAATCATTTAGGGAATGGTGATGCCATTATTTCCGCAATAAGTCCGGATGGATATTTTTGTTTTCGTATAATGTGGATGTGACAAGGCTTTGGATGTAAAATTAGAGGAATAAATTATGCTGTCTTAACAATATCAGTCCCTGCTTATGAGCATATTCTGTATGATAGCAACTAATCTGTACTGTTAGCATACGATTCACGAGTGATTTTATATAGAAGAGACCGGGGGAAAGCTGTCACATGATGATTTTGTACTTTAGATAGAATTTCATATTACAGACAAAGATAATTCTTCCCAAATGAACAGTATTCATTCTGTGTGACAACTTACCCCATATTGTGTGATTTCTTTAATTTTTATTTTTTGTCCTGGGCAATATATTCAAAATATGAAAATGTTCAAGAGGTATTTATTTAATTTAACTTAATTTTTATTTTATTCATTATTATTATTTTATTGTTTTTCTTTAAATAAATTAAAATAAACTCATTTGAAAAATGTTTTTAAAAGTTTGATGTGGTACTTTCACAAGTAAAGCCATAAGTTAGGTTAAGCGTAAAATTGCCTGCGCAAACACCTCTAGAAACCTGAGACATGTTAGAAAGAGCCAAAGTGCTGACATTAAGTGTGTAAGTGTATACGTATTTTTTTTTAGGAAGGTTTTTTTTTTTTTTTTTTTTTTTTTTTGACATTAATAGAGAGCCCAATTAGCTTACCCTGCCCTTTTCTGCTCAGGCAATAGTGGGGGACAACTCAGAGGGCCTGACAGAGTTGAGTGAGGCCCCCAGACAACACACACACACACACACACAATTAAAAGATGCAAACTCTGCGAGTTTCGAGCTATCCTCATATTCAGACATTCAATAATATCTTGACTCGGCTCATGAAAAATTGGATCGATACTCATTTGCATATTAATCAATCACTATTTACATATTCATCAGATCAGCCATTTCCTAATTTTACTTTGATTTTATGAAAACTAGCAAAGCAGGAAGCTATTGTTATGGCCTTACTGTCATTTACCATGGCACTGAATTACATAGTTTTTAATTACAGTATCATGATAATATCATAACACATACCATGAAAAAACCATGTTTTTAGAACAAGTACCACGGTAATACCATTGGTTTTGAATATGTAAGATAATATGTTTTAGAGGTGTAAGGGGATATGTACCTCGTTAATACCATATTTTTGCACACACACCACGGTAATCCAACTAACAAATATGTTCTAAGGACGTTTTGCTAAAAGTTATAAAACATTATTTATGCGTGTTCTCTGAATGTTCAAAGAGTCCATTTTTAACTTTTTTTTTTAATATTGGTTTTAAAATACATTAAGGAAACATTAAATTTCGTAATTTCGCAAACATTATAAGAATGTTACATTAGTAACATTTAAAAAACGTTACACAAACATCCAACAAAAACGTTTCAGGAAAACTATAGCTTATTAGCATAGAATACACTGATAATCATGGTATATATCAAAGTACCATGGTATTACCATCTAAAACCATGGCGCCACCACAGTACTGTTTCGAAAAGGGTGTTAACCTCTCACACTGGTGATTGATTATCACACACATGAATATTCATTTCAGATTAAATACAACCAAAGACAAGGACTCTTTGACCTTGTTCTGGAATAATACTGTACTGTCATCCGCATTGTTCACTATACTCAGCATAAGTGAGTGTCGTATGTAATCTATAGGTGTGTGTGTGTGTGTGTGTGTGTGTGTGTGTGTGTGTGTGTGTACTGCACCATGCAACTGAAGAGCACTTTGGCTCACAAGAGACAAGAGCATCAAGAGTGGTACTATATGAGTATACGTACGTGTGTGTGTGTGTGTGTGTGTGTGTGTGTGTGTGTGTGTGTGTGTGTGTGTGTGTGTGTGTGTGTGTGTGTGTGTGTGTGTGTGTGTGTGTGTGTGTGTGTGTGTGTGTGTGTGTGTGTGTGTGTGTGTGTGGATGCTGAATGCGCTGAGGGACTCTGAAACAGCGGTGAGGGAGTTTGATCCCTGGAAACATGGGAAATGGACTTTCCTTTAGAGCTTTTACTGTAATTGTTTCGGGGTAAAGCAAGCGCTCTCCCTCAACAGATGGCGAATATCACTTTTAATCAAACACGGACACCTCTTTGTAATAAATCACATCCACGCAATGGCATTTTCCTTTCTGAAATTTCATCGTCGCTTTTGAGGGGGTTTGGTGCAGGACGAATGGCGTGATGAGGGTGGGTGAGAAACTGAAGTAGATGTCAAACAAACAACAGGAAGAAAATCTCTGAAGGGTGTGAAAGAACTTTCTGTGATTGTCTAGCTCTGCTAGCAAATGCTGCTACCTTCTAAAACCCAAAGAGTACTTCAGTTTTGAAGTATGTATGTTTAAAAACCGAACTTTGGGCTTAAGGCAACACTAAGTGGAGCACCATACATCTAAGTGGACCTCGTTCACTATTGATTCCTCTAGATGTTTGTGTTAGCATGAAGGAATCATATGATGCTGTCTTACAGTTTGGCAAGGTAGCTGTGAATGTTGCAGCTGACCTTTTGTGTGCCTTTAAATGCTGTCTATCTAGGCAGCTCACTAGGTTTTAGAGCCGTAAATGTAGTGATAGAAGAAGATGTGTATTTCCTAATGGTGACAGAGTAATCTGTGGTGAGAGAGTTATAGTTATGAAACTGTCCTCTCTTCAGTGGCTGTCTGTGTTTAAAATAAACTCGTGAAACACCGGGGTTACACACACACACACACACACACACACACACACACACACACACTGGGAATAAAAGTTTGGGAATGCCTGCATTACATTTAAATAAGAAATAGCATGAATTTGTTCGTTTTAATGTGTTAATGTAAAGACAAAAGCCTTTCAAAGACAGTGATTCGTGTTAATCAAATCAAATTAATTTAATTACAATTACTTAATTTTGGGAATCTGATTATGTAATCAGTTACTACCCAACATTGTTTCCATTTAATCTCATGATCTGGTCTTGGAAAAAATGATAAGAATTGCTTATCGAAGAGAAACATGTGAGATTATGGGGTCTTTTGCGCAGGAGTAGCATCTGAGATGCAACCGAGGCTCCATTTAACCTCATTGTTGTGCAGGAAACACTTGTGAAAAAGAAGTGTGCTTAATTGTATTGAATGTGCACTTGTAGTGTACTTCAAAACTTAAATATATATATATATATATATATATATATATAGATATATATATATATATCTCTATTTTTAAAAATCTGTACTTGTGGATGATGATAAATAAAAGGCCAGTTTAAGTCTACTTTTAAAATGTGCACTTTAATGTCAAATTAAAAGATTTACTTTAAAATACATTTAATCTTTTGTCATATGTTAAAGATATTAATTATTTTGATGTTGACTAATATACTAAAGCACTTGATCATAGTTTCAATAGAAATTAAAGTAGATTTTAGGTTACCATAAATGCTTGTCAGTACAATTTAAAGTAATTATGAAATTACATATAAAGATGTAAATTACATATTACATCCTACACAAGTTGGTAATTCACTTATTATTTCTGTTTTTAAAAATATGCTTAAGTGTTAATTTTCACAAAGGTAAACAAATGAAATATATAATTTGTAATTGTATATTTTATAGGTTTAGCTATATTTTATAGTTTTATACTGCATAAAGAGATCTCATGATTTTTTTTCTTTTTTTTTTTTTTCTTTATTGTAAGCGTTTCTTCTTTCGTTGCCCAGGTATGAAACCTCTAAGAACCAGGAATCTTCAACAATGAGCAAAAGCCTCCATTTGATCTCAACACAATCTCATTTCTGTTCAGATATGAGAGAGACACTTTCATGTAAATTCACGTACGGCAGGTATGTAGACGCACAGATCAAGTGCACACCTGCTGTGATGACTGCGTTCATTAAACACACGGTAACCCCATCGGCACCGGACCGTAAGAGACAGCAGCAAGCCTGAACCCTCTCATGAATAACACCCTGTCATCTGCTCACCCGTGTGGCCAGAGCCACTTCCGCTCGCTGCTCGAAAACTGACCTTCCTCATCACACAGACGTCTCTCTCACTCCCACAGCATTAAATATTCATGCCGCGCCAAAGAGAGAGACTCTACACTTCTCCATCCCGTATCCCGCGTTTCCTCACTGTCTCGTCTCTTCCTGTGTGTGTGTGTGTGTGTGTGTGTTCGAGTGTATGCATGTGTGTGTGTGTGTGTGTGTGTGTGTGTGTGTGTTTGGGGTTTATCGTCTCGGCTGAAGGGCTTACAGGTACTCCGTGTCTAAAATGGGCCTTTAGCCGTGACTGGATTCAATAGTTAGCACAGCTTCTCATAAATAACATGTTTAGGCAGCTCTCTGACTGTCTGCTGTTTGTTTAAAGCACCGGTCATGCCGCCGGTCACTCGCTGTTCACATGTCAGCTCGTACCCGCATCATTTAGCATTTAGACACATTAGCCTGTTTGTTTGCACCGTGGGTCGACTGTGCTCTTCAATAGGTTGCTATTTGCAGCTCATGAAGTGTCCAATGTTGGTCACAATAGTTACAGCATGATATATGATGGTGTATATACTATGCTGCAATCTGAAGAGATTAAAAAAAAAGACTAAATAGATTCATAATAATTGCTAATAATAACAAATGCATTTGCACATGGTTATTTAATACATAAGCCTTGTATCATTGAAAAATGACAGCAAAAATAACTTAACACTGAAAAAAACAGGTGTAAATAAATTTCATGTTCATCCAAATTTCATACATTCAGTCATAAAGAAACAGCAAGTATAACATCAAATTAATTATGAAATTTTGAAGTAGAAAAAAATAAAGAGGTATTTTACTGCAGTTCTTTTATCACACTTTTGCATAACAATAATCTTGTTTGAATGATAAACTCTATGAAATAATGTGTAATATGAAATAATATATAATAATAAATTAATATTAATATTACTCCAGCTCTTTTATCTTTATTTATGCATTATATATATATATATATATATATATATGATGGATAACTGATTTTTTATGTGCTTTACTGCAGTTCTTTTCTCACTTTTGCATTACTATACACATTTTTGAATGATATACATGATCAGTGTGAAATGATCATTTATAACACACACACACACACACACACACACACACACACACACACACACACACACACACACACACACACACACACACACACACACACACATATATATATACATATGTAAAGTAATCATAAGTAAAATAATTACATAATAAATTGAAAAAAAAGTGTAGAAATAATTTTCACTCAGAAAAAGAAACAGCAAGTAACACATTGAATTAAATGTTGTTGTTTATAAGTAGAAATACAGAAATGGTGTTTTCTTGTAAAACGTACTCCAAAAATCTGTTTAATTTTTTTTTTTTACATTTTCTATGATATAAAACTACATTGAGTGGCATGTTTCCGTACCCAACACAAATGTTTGTTGGTAAATTTGAGTATTTATGTACATGTGCATGTTGTTTCAGACATAATGGATGGCAGAGTCTAAAAAAATAAAATAAAACAGTGTGGTAACTGCCTGATGTTGATGTTAGTCAGAAGATCACTGTTAACACAGCTGCTGTAAACAGCTGCAGACTCCATCAATATGGCCAAAACATCTGCTCTTCTTTAGCATTCTGTATCATATTTCTATAATTCATCTTTCATAATTAAACCTGTGGGAACGAAAGAACCCCACTGTGTGCTCATGGACTTTGAGAGGTAATGATGCTGGACAAGTGACTTAATATCACTCAAGAGCGCTAATCAGTCTAAAACCAGCAATTAAAAGATCTGAATATTAAATATCTAATTAATATTTCTATATGGCAGGTATTCATCCGGCGATGATGTACAAATATATATTTTTTCTTGTACTAGATAGATAGATAGTATATATACCAATATTACCAGTCAATAAAGACACTTCTGCATTTATTTTTATTCCATTTTCATATTTAAAATGTATTTTTGTACCTGGCATTTCTCTGTTAAAATTGCCTCCATACCACTGATATTTTTATCCTTTTGTTTTGGGTGCTTGGTGTGAAATTGGCATCCTGTATTTTTTTCTTTTTTTCTATCTGTTTGCTTTTCTAAAGCTTTAGTTGAATCATCAGATGGGACACTGAGGGTTCAGGCTATGTTTTGGAGTGTGCTGAACACAAAGATGGTGTCAGTGTGTGATGGTGGAGTCAGTGGAACGATCCATCATCACTCCTCCAGTCCAGCAAATCGTCTATATCTGCAGGAGGACTTGAGTGTTGAGGGTTTTGTTGTGGTTTGATTGTGTTGGGTTTACATAAGAGTATTAGACTAGAGCACAGTCATATCTTGAGCTGACAGATAGCGGTGGTTTGTTTTCTCTTACGCATTTATTTCTTAAGAAGATTGAACACCGCCACCACAAGACAAACACACCGGCAATATTAGATGACGTGTGTTTGTGAGTGAGTGAAATTTAACCCATAGGAAAGAAGATCACAAAGGAAATCTCAAATGCTTCTCATAGACACTAATGAGATTAAACCGAGAACAAATGGAGACTTTGATGAAGTGCTCAGCTAAGGTTCTTTCTAGAAAAAAATGCCCTTGTGTGTCTCCTTCAGCATTTCAGAAGAGATCACAACAATGTGTCAGATTTGCCAATTAATTGTGTTTTTTTTATTATTTCTACTAAGGGATTACTTGGAAATGTCACATAGAGTGTGAGGATAAAGTAAAAACTGGGCAGAAAGTGTGAGCAGAGAAAAAACACTGAAGGGGAATTTAAACTCTTGACATTTGGCAACCACAAATATAAAAACTTGAGGATGTCTATATTTTACTTCATTCTTGTTGATTTTGGATATGGAGTTTTTATTTTATTTTTTTATACATTTTAGTCTCGTCTATTTTCGACAATTATATTGCATGTTGATATAGTCACGGTTTGTGTTGGTGTGACCTTGTCTTTGTCTTGTTTTAGTCATGAAAAAAAAAATATTGGGTGAACTGTCTCTTTAAATGTAGATGAAACAATCACATCTCCAGAGCTTTGAAAGAGCAACCATTGAGCAATAAAATCCTCCTCTGAGTATATCTGGAGTCTGCATAATGTACATCTTTCTAGAGGCCAACAAACACTGAGCGGATAGTGTGTGTAATTACCAACACCTCGGCTTTAGCTCCGGTTCATGTCGCTCGTCTCTAATTAGCGCGAGCGGAGGAAGGGTAATTTATAGAGAGCTGAGTCCCTTTGTTAAGATAACACACTGCAGGTCTCTGGAGGAATACACTCCTGACCGTGTGTTCACACACTCAGCGCTGCGTTATGTATTCGTGCACGTCCTCCACCTGAACTGACCTGAATCTGCTGTTGAGATTTAGTGTAGGACACGTGATTGAGAAACATCTACACCTGAGATCAGGCTGATCGGAGCGTCTGTGGTGTTTGATGAGCCTGATCGATGTTTTAATCCATAAACGTTCTTTTCTCAGGATGTTATGAGACATCAATCATCATTCTCATGCAGGTGTTCCTCAGACAACGGCTCCCCATAGTGCGTTTCCTCTCCGCTCTGTTCCTGTATCGAACAGGGACTGCTTTAAAGCGTAAGCTGAGTATCGGTGTTTCGCTCTGCAGGAATACAATATCCCAATGCTAGCTTTAAACCAAATGTTTAGACACACACAATAGCTGTTCCCAAATGTTTTAAGTTGCCTTGCTCAAGGTGGTCTATAACATTGGGAGAAAGCTAACCGTTAGCATTCTCATTCATCTTAATGGCAGTTGCTTGGCTGGCTCATCATGTACAAAAGGAGCACAGGAGAATCAAACAGAATTTGTCATTAGCATGTTGCTAAGCTAAAGCCAAAATTATATCATCTTGGATTTATTCGTCAACTGACATTGTCGCAATGCATTGTGGGATCAGCCAAAAAGGAAAGTCATTGCAGCAAGTTACATTTTAAATGCCCGTTCACAGCGAGGATAATAACTATAGTTTATGATGAATGACGACATTGACAGCCAACAAAAAAAAACATGATAAAAAAAGACGACATTAACAACCAATAAAAATACACACAATCACAAAGCACTCAAAAAAATAGAGTGTTGATGAATGACGACATTGACAGCCAATCAGAATCCACATGATTTCAAAGGGCTCAAGCATTTAAAGTGACAGATGACAAAATTATATAGCACATTATAGGGCTGTGCAAAAAATCGAATGCAAATTTCATGCGCATCTCGTCAATAAAGCCTATCCTGTGATTAGTAGTAAATCACCAGCATGTGCTTTCAGATCAGTTTTCCTGCGGAACTGGGTTACTTTTAACACTGTTGCCGCAGATTGAAGCACCCCCAATAACCTGATATTCAGCCCCTGGAATGCAAATTAAACTGGAGGAACCCCGCCGAAAAATGAGCATTTTACCCCCTGGAGAACCCCCCTTGAAACGTGATTGGGCTAGTTTTGAGAAACAATTGGGCGAGTTTAGTTGTGAAAACCTGGCAACCCTGTTTCAGATGGAGTGGCATTTTACTACACAGAGCCTTAGTTCACTGACAAGCTACACAAAATCGCATGCTGCTCTATAAGCACCACTTCCTGTTAGAGAATAAACCTGCGTCTCATGCAGCCCGTCTGCTGTTTCTGTCTCGTTCAGATATATTTTAAGTAGTATAGTTATACACAAATTTTTGATTTTGCTTCAATTTAAATCAAAAACTGCTCACTCAGCATGTTTGCAGAATCTTAGTTTGGGTCCTGATTAAAATGCAGATTAAAATTTTTAAATGAAAGAGCATATGCAAAGCCTTAGTTTGTTTATATGAAGAAAATTTCCATTACTTGTATTAATTAGCCATTTGATTTTGATTTTTCAATTAAGTTTCGTTATTTGACATATTTCAATTTCACAAAAAAATGTGCAGTCTAAGAAATAATAAAAGGACACCTTTTCATTTATAATTTGCCTTAAATCTTATTTTGTTAAAAATCGTGAGAAAATTGTATCTTGAAAAGAGTACCGTAAATCATATCGCATTGTGAGTTAAATGAATCATTATATCCCTATGAAAAACAAAATTATGATTTTCTTTGGTGCAAGAAAAACAATCATATAAAATTTTTAACCTAATATAAGTAAACTTCAGGGGGGAAAAGGTTTTAAGTCAACCGACGACAAATATTTCTGAGAGCGAGGCCTGTTCTTTTGTTCTCTAGCATTCTCTCTCTTTCTCTCCCTCTCCCTCTCTGTCTCCCTCTCTCTTTCAGTGTAATGTCCTGACCAGAAGGAAGATCACAGCTCAAGCCTCCTATCCATCTTCACAACCTCAATATTCAATCACTAAGCTAATTGCACGGAGGAGAACAGAGTTAAAATCATGGCTCGGCTAATAGCCTTTTGGGAATAAATGTGGACAGCATAAAAAAAAGGCCAATAATATTCTTAGGAAAACTTTAAAGATTCAAATGATGGAGATCTGTTGTGTGTTCACTCAAAAATTTAAAAAGCCTGTCATCAATTTTCTCACCGTCATGTCATGCCAAACTTACTTTATCGTTCTTTTCATACAATTTCCAATTAATCCTAAATACATGATTATAATTGCCAATTATTCTTACCTAAAATGCTGTATATTTTACATTCATTCTGCTCATGTTTCATTAATGAGGCCCGTGGAGAGAGCCTGTGCTGTAAACTGAATTTTGTTGTCTTCACGGGACACATTTAGATCCGCCTGTGGCGATTGACTCAATATATCTGATCACTAAGCGTCCCGCCATTTGAAGAAAAGACTATGAATAGTAATTTCATTACAACGAGCCCTCCGTATCCAACATTCTCTCGCTGTGACTCCAGAAATATTCGTCTTTCTTAGCCCCGTAAGCCGATCTCTCCTTTACCAGACTAATGTAGGTTGTGTTCCATTAAAAAGCCTCTGTGTACGTCCGCCCTCCCAAGTAATGCCTTTGTGGGAAGCATTGATCGAGAGCCTTTCACATACACACACTACACTCACAGACTCACACACAGCTGGCAATGAAGTGGACGAGAGGATATCGGAACGTGGCGCTTCTGTGTAGAAACCCTGGAAAGGCGGCATCGATTTCAGCCCGGGGAGAGGTGTGATTGATTTAAATGTGATTTCCTATTTCCTATCTCCTAATTGAAATAAACTATGAAGTTTGCTGCTATCAATAGACTCTACTGTAAATAGGCACGTAATGCCTGAGGGTAGGATTGAGTGTCTGCAGTAAACATGTCTCAGGCCAAACCTGCCTTTATTTCTGCCTGCTTGTTGGACCTGGTGTCCATCTGTCCAGAAGATCTTGTCCAAAATCTGATGTTTGATTTAATTGGTTATTTGTTCACATCGTGCATTTACTTAGTCAGGTGGTGTATAGAAAGCGTGTTTGGCAGGCGCATTAACTGTGCCGGCGAGGAAGTGAGAAAGTTGCAGCGTCCTGCTATAAATAGGGACTACAGAAGGACCCCCCGTCGTTCATGTTCTGCAATGCAGAGCAGCTCAGTGGAAATTCTGGAAAAATGAGTCCAAACCTGTCTGGATGTGGACATGGGGCATGACTGTGTCATGAAGAGGGGGGCAGGCCTGTCAGTGACTTTACTGAGAGCACGAGTGTGTATTTGTGTTTGGATACTCCTGCCAGAATGTCCCAGTGTGTGTAAAATGAAAGATTCTGGAGACGCGTTATGTTTGGGACAGCTAATCATGAATTATGAACAATAAACTTGTACAGAAAGCTTTTTGTTTGGAATTAAACACATAAAATGTCCTTACTTCCTGACGGATGTCACAAAGATAGGTGTCCTGAGAAATCACAGCCATAATGACAGTCTCTGTAAACCGTGAAAAAAAGAGTCACTGTTTAGCCAATCAGAAACTCTCTCTGCCTGTCAGTCGTTTGTATGCGTCAGAATCCCAACTAACACAAACAGATATGCTTGTCAGGTTTGTCGGATCTGTTTCTTCCTCTACGTTGATCAGTGTTTGTTATTACTATTACTGACTGTACATGTTCAATCAGCATTTGACGAGTCGTGGAATGTCTGAGAAGTAATCTGGAGATAGTCGCGTCTGTCAGTTCAGTTAGCAAAATGCTAAAATTGCACCTTTAATAGATGCAAACAGCAACTAGAATGCAGCGAAATCAGCAGTTTTTTAATAATTCCTTTGTATGATTAATAAATTAATTTGTTTGTTACATATTTTGAAGAAAAAAATGGCAAAGTGAAGCAAGATGAAATGTAAACCCAAGCATCCAGATTCACAGACCATAGATTTGTAGCAGAACTAAAAAGCTTGCAAATTAAGTCCTTGCAAAGACATGGAAACAAACTAAAAAAAATGAAATAAATAAAAAGAATAATGTGATAAAAACATGATGCAACTTGTGATTTAGCATGAACGCTGAACTAGCAGACTAACAGGAAACCATGAAGTGTGATGAACTCTTCAAAATAAAAATCATGAATAAAATATATATATTGAAAAAAAAAAAAAAAAAATTCCAAACTTGCAAAATGTGATATGATTTTGATTCAAA
Source organism: Cyprinus carpio (assembly GCF_018340385.1). Taxonomy (NCBI): domain Eukaryota; kingdom Metazoa; phylum Chordata; class Actinopteri; order Cypriniformes; family Cyprinidae; genus Cyprinus; species Cyprinus carpio. Next base: position 17,607,459 of record NC_056596.1, on the reverse strand, counting down.
CTGAATATTCTTTGGGAAATAACAGGCAGGCCATGTTCATTGGGATTTTAGTAAATTCTCTAGAAATGCACAGTGTTCCTGTGGCTCAGTGGTAGAGCATTCTGTTAGCAGTGCAAAAGGTTGTGGGTTCGATTCCCAGGAAACACATGTTAGGTAAAAGATGTTAGGCTGAATGTATGTTGCTTTGGATAAAAGCGTCTGATAAATGTTATATTGAATTTGTTTGTTTAATTTTGCCCCACCTGTGCCCCGTCTGTGATTACATCATCAAAAAAGAAAAGCTGTTCAGAAGACGACAGTGATTACATTGAATGAATGATTGTGAATCTTTTTTTATTATTCTTATTTTCATGTATTTTTTTTCTTTACATTACGATGCAAGCAATCTCATCTGCCCAGTGCGGTGTCCTTCGATTTTCTCTCTTTTTCTCTGGTGCGTGTCCTCTCTGCTCCTCCTCCAGGTGGGACGTCTGTCCCTGCAGATGATGTGATTACAGCAGCAGTGGCCTGGCCACCTCTTCACCTCCATATACATTTGTGTCACTCTCTCTCTGCCACCATCACTGTCTTTATTTCATTATAGTGGGGAGCGTCTGACCTCCAGGGAACTCTGTATACAGACTCTTATAGATGTCTTTCAGCACATCTTCTAACGGCTCCTTCATATCAGACTAATAACACAAATTAATAGCAAGCTGCAGTGTATTTCTGACACTGCAAATAACCCTTTTTCTTTACTTACCTTACGAGAACTTAGCATGGTGACAATAGTTTGCTCCAGAAGTTATGCATTCAAACAAAGCTTTTAGATGACATTGTTAGCCAATAGGGGAAGTCATGGCCTAGTGGTTAGAGAGTTTGATTCCTAACCCTAAGGTTGTGGGTTCGAGTCGGCAATACCATGACTGAGGTGCCCTTGAGCAAGGCACCGAACCCCCAGCTGCTCCCCGGGTGCCGCAGCATAAACCCACTGCTCCGGGTGTGTGCTCACAGTGTGTGTGTGTTCACTGCTGTTTGTGTGCACTTTGGATGGGTTAAATACAGAGCACCAATTCTGAGTATGGGTCACCATACTTGGCTGTATGTCATGTCACTTTCACTTTTTCACTTTCAATACCAAGTTACTGAATTGTTGTTGTAATAATAAGTGTAGTAAATGTATTATTTGGACAGAAACTATTGGTACTATGGTCAGTTGTTGTATGGATCACTATAAATATATAGATTTTATTGAATTTTTGTTACGTCTACTTACATGTCTAGCCAAAAACCTACCTATACATAGAATTATCTGTAGTTCTCAGCTGAAATGAACACTGTTGGCAGTAAAACACCAACAAATTGTATTCTTTATCACACAAATTATGGTCACGGGGCAGATTATTGATTAATAGAGACTTATTTTCTCATGAAACTATGCTATGACCTCAAAACACATACCATAGTTCATGATTTGTCAATGATTACATTTGATTTTGTTAACACTATCAGTTAGATTTATTGTAGGGTTTAGTATGGTTAGTTATTTTCAAGCGTGACTTACTGGACTTTTCATTTCTGAATTGCCATGCGTACAACAAATATCATTGCTAGAATAAAACAATGCAAGATTCACATTCATCTGTTTTGAATAGAGCTAAACACCTTTTTAGTGCCAATTACTGGACATTTTACTGGACATAATGTGCAAAGTAATATCGTTTTGCAGAAATCTCACCACAGGTGTGCTTTTCCAATGAGCCTTGGTTGAAAATACCACAATTGTTACTAAAGCAAAAATGAGCCTGATATGACAAAACAGCCAATCAGAACAGTTTTATGATTAATTTACAACTATAAAGAGTCCAATTTGGACTAGTTTTACAGTGGAAGGAGCTACACTACATGAGGGCACAACTACTACTTTTCCGCTGTAGTAATTTAGTGGAAACAATGTTTACCATGGTATATTTTTGAAAGAGTCTCTAGAAATGCACAGGCAGTTAGTCCAAAAGTTGAGCAAACCAAAATTACTAAATCTTCTTTTGACCATCCATTACAGTTTGTGTTCATTATTTTATTTTTACCTATTTATATAGCTGTCCATGTCCTTCTTAATCACATATAAGACATTGAAGGTATCATAAACCCCTGTGGTGTGTTTCTCAATGCGCCAGACAGTTTCTGGTTCAGTGCGTTTCCACTTGTTCTCTGCGTGAGAAACAGCTAGTTTGTAATGCTAAAGAACGGTGTACACAAAAGAGGAACCAGCCCTTCCTCCCATAAACCATATTCCCCACTGTCCTCCACGCAGATTTGTGGGAAACACAGGCAGACGAGGAGGAGGAGGCGAGCAGAGTTCCCTGAGACTGGAGAATCAATATGCAGGAGCGGCCGGCCGGTCATTTGTATGCTACATGTGCGGCAGGGCTAGGAGAGCCAGAGACAGGAGTTAGAAAAGCAAAGGTTAATTTCATACATCAACTTCCATCTGCATATTTCTTTCCACAGGAGCACCGCGGCCTTTGTGCAGTTTTTTTTTTTTTTTTTGGCGGTTCATATTTTACTGGAGGATCTGTTTGCACTGCTGATTTGAGATAGAAGTTGAATAGAGAGATGCATAGATTACTCGAACTCCTTAAAGAAGATTAACGCTCACATTTCACGTTTAGAGGCCTCTTATATAGATACACATCTGTGTCCGTTACGATGTAGATTCTCATGTAAGTCATTTGTGTGTAATGTTTGTGAGCAGGGGCTCATTACTTTATTTAATTGGCTGTCATGAGTGTATATATATATATATATATATATATATGATGTTATCATGTAAATACAGTCGTGATTTAACAGTCTAGATTATTAAATCACAGGCCGCAAGTTCCAGAGCAGCTGGTTATTGTCATGGGCTATATAATAAATAAAAACATCATTCTCCATACTGTATATATTGTGAAATATTGTGGAAAAATACTAATATCACACTTAGAAAGAAGTACCCTGGTATTTCAGTAATTTTCTAGGCACTGTACCATGGTAATATCATAAGATTTGAATATAGTAATAATTCAGTACCGTGTCCTAAGTCAGAGTACCAGTAGTACCAGTAACATATGATTGTTCAGTCTAAGTCCAAATAAACTACATATACTGTATTAATATTTCAGGAAGGGAAAAACTGTTTTAAAATGTTTAAACCAGCCTAAGATAATAAAAATAATTATTATTGATAATTAATTATTGATAAATAATAATACAAAATTATAATTAAGTAACATCAGGCAATTATTATTATTATTTTTATTTTTTTTAATGCATGTGTTTTATGTTTTGTATCATATTTGATATGTCCAGCTTTTTTCTGGCTCATATTGTATGATACAGTGAGAATATAGAGGAAAAAACTTTGATTTATGCCCAAACTAAGCAAAATATGCAATTTGGTGCAGTTGTTGTTACTTATATGGCCAAACTTATGAAATTCTATTGTACATTAATCTTTATAACAGTATATCAGGCTACTCAGACAAAATACATGTAAATATCAGTTGCCACTCTTTATCTACCAATAAGGTTTTAGATAAAAAATGTTTAAATTCTTAGCTTTATAATCAAAACTCAGATTTTATTTGTTGGTAGCAAAACATTTAATGAAATGTAGTACAATGATGATTAACAGATGAACAAAAAAAGCCGGATGGATCATATTTGATACATTTTAACATGATTCTAGGTTGCTTCAGTTCAGTAAATGCCCTGTCATATTAACAATCTAAATTTCGCCTTAAATTTACTGTATAAATGTATTAAAGATTCCTCATCAAAAAGACAAGTGAACTGTGACCTGTATTTTTTTTATATGAATTGTCAAGACTTCTATCATTCAGACAACAGAAGGCATCTAATAGATTGTGTACAACTGTGTTTTCAGCAATGTTTTGATCATTTAGAGGCCAGAGAAATGCATGCATCTAATAGGATACAGTAGGCTTTAAAGGGTTAAGATGGTTTAGCTTGCGGCCTGACCAAGCTTTGTTCAGCGGGTCTCGCAATACTGTAGATCAAGTGAGTAAAGCACCTCTAAAACCATCAAACCAAACCAGATTGGGCAGACTAGCAGCTAACCACTTAATGATGGTTTTAGGCAGACACATGTAGCCATGAACCTCTTAGCTTTCTAAAACTGTGCGTGTTGATTGAGTAAACGCAGCACCAGGACGGTGACTGACGGCTCTGGGATCAGTATACTGTGTCATCAGTGAATGCTAGCGCAGCGCTAAATGATAAACATCAGTAATTTAAACCATACAAGAGTGGACAAAAATTCCAGGCTGAGACGCCATTCCGCACTGTCAACAAACTAGCGCTTCTCTGTTTAGCCCACGTAACACCCCATCAAGGAAACAATCGAATATTCATATGATATTATCCTTCCAGAATGATTCCCGCAGCTTGTTTAGCTTTTGGAATTTAAATGCCACTGATATGAATAGAGAGCATTTTTATGTATGATAGCATTGTAGCAGCTGCCCTCTCACCTCGCGCGATGTTCGTACACAGCGCTGTATTAACTAGCGTAATAGGTAATTTGAATGCTAACAGCGAGATTAGCTTTGGGATATGTCTGAGGACGGACAAATGGAAGTTATTTCTGGAATAATAAATTGTGATATGCATCTGTGTTCATGGAGAATGGTGTGTCTTATCAGAGAAGAAGCAAGGATGAATAAATGCGCTGTATATTCATCGTCCATGTGTTGTTGTTGTTTTTTAAACTAATACAATATTCATCTCTGGATTCTGCTTTTAATGGATTCTTTATGTCCAGTAGACCGAATACTAGACGCTTGAATCTAATGGCTATACTCTCATTACTTATTTAACCCTATAAAGTCTGCTGTATGGTATGTGATGTGATATTTTAGTGTAATTATTCAAACATCCACCTTCATACATGTCTTTTTGCAGTGAAATCTTTACTGATTTCTAAAGCAGATGCAATAATAACATAGGTTTATTTGATCATCCATGCATCATTAATTTTTAGAAGGAAAAAAAAAGTTAAAATGTGAGTCTCAAATATATGGAAGTCCGTTTCCGCCACTGAATAAAAAATAAAAAAGGTAATTGCGACTTTTTATCTCACAATTCTGAAACCATAAATAAAAACTACAAATTCATATCACACAATTTTGCTGATATAATATGATATAAACTCGCAACTGTGAGAAAAATGTAAGAATTTCATGATATAAACTCGCAATTGTGAGAAAAATGTAAGAATTGCGTGATATTAAATCGCAATTGTGAGAAATAAAGTCAGAATTGTGAGATAAAATAACCTTTTTTTCGCAATAACCTTTTTTTATTTTTTATTCATTGGCGGAAACAGGCTTCCATACACATATGTCATCTTTGTATTGCATTGCATTATATGTTTTGATCATCAAACTATGCATTTAAATCTTATCTTACCAAGACAATACTGGGGAGACAGAGAGACAACTGATATTTATATCATTTGATGTAAGTCTGTTATACTTCTCATTGATTTACATTACAAATCAGACTTTCAACTTACTTTATGGCTATATAAATATCAGCAACTGCACCAAATTACACATGTTTGCTTAGCTTGGGCCTCTGAATAAAACTGAGCCGTTTTTTGTTTGTTTGTTTGTTTTTTCTGCTAGAATAAGAGCTCATCTCAATATATCATACTATATGAGCAATGTATGCATGATAAACTGACTTTTTCAGATATATTGTTAAGTTCTAAGTGATTTTGTCCTCTTCAGTTTCCAGAGTTTGTCTCACTGCTCCCAGTGCTGTGTGTTTCTGCGTTGGTGGACGCTGTCAACACTGTCATCTCACCAGCTCTCATGTGGTAGGCATGTCCTGAGTTAGAGGGCAGAGGTCAGCAAAGGTTGTGAAGGCCAGATCTGACCGCAAACATTGTGACACTGAGGTCACGGCTTTCACTCAAACATGTTTTTCATGGAGAACTAAGTTGCTCTAGTTTACCGAACTTGTGGTGAAACTTTCATTTTGCAGTAGAGTCTTGTGCAATTGTCTTTAAATGTTTTTTCCAGAGAAAAAAAAGGCCAATGCACGTCATATTTGCATGATATTTGACCAAACTGTGATCTTGCGGTTGTTAAAAAGCTTACATCGGCAGTTTGATTTGGAGAGGATATGAGGCGGCATCTTAAATGGAAATATAAAAAGTGCAATTTGCTCACCAAAAAATATGCTCCTCTATCACACCTCAAACCACACATGCACAAAAAATTATTTTTGACTCAATTTAATCCATTTTTGTCTGAAAAGCTAGTTTTTGCTTGCTTTTCCTTGATGCAAATTGTAATATTTCTGTATTTAGTATTCTGTATTTATTATTTAACCCAATTTGTTATGAAAATTTGATATTTATCTAATGTTCTATTGTCGTTTGTTGCTGTTGCTTTTGTGTCATTCTTGTAGCTCATTTTTGACCTCTGTTTTTGTGTTTTAGGCCTGTTTGAAACTCGCATGTGCTCTAATTTCATAGATTTGAGGTTAGAGTCTGTTTCCGTCCCGTGTGTGTGTGGAACTAGGCCTTTGTGGGAAAGTGTGTGTGTGGCGATTGCTCAATCCTCAAAAACCTCAGCGACGTTCTCTGTGCGCCAGATCTTAATCGCACGCAGTGCTCAGGTGCAAAGGTGCTTTTCTCAAACACAATGAAATACGCGTGCATATGGCTTAGCTATCGTGTGTGTGTTTTGCAGAGTTGTGTTTTACATATACATGTATGCAGGCCGGGAGCTGCTTGTGTCTTCTTAGAAGATCTCAGTAGCAGGCAGAATAAATATCACGAGGCCTGTTTGACTTTGAGGACGGTGTGCGGTTGTTTTATTCCAGAAGCAAAGGAGTGAGCTGCAGTCGGGATTGAGCTGGCAGAGAGAGTGTACTTCTGTTCAGAAACCTAGAGAGCTGTCTGCTGCCTACATAGTGAGCTATCTTTTAAGGCAGAACCTTGTCAGTGACTGATTTGGAACGCTTTAGGCAGCAGCTTCACATGAGACACAAATAGCACTCCTTACGTGAAAGCACACGGGAGACTCGACTCAAAAATGTTTTGTTTGTTTGTTTATATTCTCCCAGAAAATGTAAAATGTCTACATTTTTTCTATATATATATATATATATATATATATATATATATATATATATATATATATATATATTCAAGGTACATGGGTTTGTACATATATTTCTGTATAAACTACTCATCCTATAAATCAATCAAATGAACTGCATAAAAACTTGTGAAGCAAACAAAACTAAGATATTACGTTTTGTTTTCTAGAAAAAAAATTAAAAAACAGCAACTGTGGATTAGGTAATAACTTTATTCAAAAGGGAAAATAAGTTTATTATTCTTACCCCATTGATTTTAGACATAGTCACTTCATTGTGACTTTATTTATTTATTTATCAATCTTTTTTTTCTTTTTTTTTTTTTGAAAATAAAAGTTTATATTTTATTGTTTTTCTTCTCAAGTAAATGCATCTTGATTTTAGATATTTATACTGGAAACAAAGACTAAAAAACTAAGAAAATTTTTTTTTTTCAATGTATCTAAAAAATGTTGACTGATTATTGATTTACTGAAAATTTGTATTAAAACAATATATTTTAAAAGCAACTAACAACAAAATCTCTGATTGGTGGATTTCTCCTCAGAATTGTGGGTAGTGTAGTTTTCCACCGGAAATTTGGCTAATAAACAATTTATCCTAAATAAAGTTAAAATGACACTGTTTTCTGGCTTTTCTGACTGAACAACCTCTGCGCTCTTGTCTTGAAAGGTTTATCCATTATTGTTAACAAAATCAATTTATCTTTGAAGAAAATGAATAGCAATGTTGCGCTATATAGATTTTGATGTTAGCATGTTGCTAAACAAATTACTTATCACTCTAATAAGCATACAATTGGGCCACACACACAAATACTGGGTAAAATACATAGTTTAATTAGATTGAACTCTTTTTATCAGTGTATTTTAGCTGTCAGTGACATGTAAATATTTATAAACCCCATTTCTCTTGACTCAACCGCCATCCTGGCTAAATCTTTTCACAGAGCACACTGAAAAGAAAAAAAAAAATCTGGCCAATCTTCACAATCAGTATATGTGATCCTCTTCAAATTTAACCAAAACCTTCAGTCTTCACATAAAGAGCGCACGTTTGCCTTCAAACACTGTGTAGTAGATGATCTGAGAGCCTTCGGTCGGAAAACACTGAGAAGAACAGGTGTCTGTCGCTCTGCTCATGTGTTTTATTTAATAGCAGTCAGTGGGGAGGTCTTGTACTTTTAATATTTAATCGTAGCTCTCCAGCGATATGACTATCTGTGATCTCAGAGCCGTGCCGCCCACTTTCTTTCTGTCTGTCTGTCTCTTTCCTTTCCTCTCTCTCTCTCTGTCTCGCTCACTCTCTCTGCTCAGTTTTCCACCTCTAATTCTCTGCGTGTTTCCGCTGGGCGGCTCGCGTTACCGGCTGTTTCCTCGTGTTCGTAGAACCATGAGAACCGTCATCCGCCCTGAGCCAGCGCTCACACACACACACACACTCAATGCAGGATTCAGCACTAACGGCGTGTGTGTTTGTGTTTACAGCACGTATTTATTGGCAGTAGTGTATTGAGGCCTGTGTGTGTAGAGAGAGCACTTGAGGACAGTAAAGCTGACTACATACAGAAACAGTACTCAGTCTAAGAAAGATTTCTTTTTAAATTGTCAGTCTTTTTGTGTGCTTGGTTTCCTTTGCAATGAATCTTAGCTGTCAATGTGTCATATTCACCTCTTTTTTTTTTTTCTTCACACATCAGATCACAACTCATTTTCATCTATCTGTTAAACAAGTGCACTAACTTTTCGTCAAATTTTGTTAGGGGTAAAATTGTTTGTTTTGTTGGATACCAGCAAAAAAATGGTGTAGGCTTTATTTTGAAACAGTTTTCAGAGTTGTTAGTAAATTTCACAAGTAATTAAAAAAACTGCAGGTAACATTAAATTATATGAGAAAATTCACTCTTTATTTAGATTATATAGATTTTATTTATTTATTTTTAAGTCAGAGATATTTAATGATGGATTTTCATAGTTTATAATTGAGTCTGGGTTGAGGGTGAAATAAAAAATAAAATAAAATAAAATAAAATAAAATAAAATAAAATAAAATAAAATAAAATAAAATAAAATAAAATAAAATGCACTCAAAGGGTAGCAAACAATTAATTTTAAATGCTTGCAAAAAAGTTTCCAACACAGTTGAAATCTTCATAAAACAAAAAGATAAAAATTAAAATATGATCATTTCAATATAAGCCCTTATGACATTAAAAGTGCTTGTAGTGCATGAAACTGTGTGTGTGTGTGTGTATGTGTGTGTGTGTGCGTGCGCTGCAGGATAGAGAGAGAACGTAACAAAATAGAGTGCATATGAAAACACTACCTTGTCTATATTATAAGCAACATAAAGGTTTTACCATTTTGTTTTTCCATTTGATTTATCAAATGTACCTCAAGTTTTCACTGAAGAATGAACAAAATCCCTGTCACTTAAAAACGACAGTCTGCATCTCTCTGCTGGTGTATAAAAGCCTGATGAATGTGGAGGGATGATGTCTGTGTGTGTGTGTGAGAGATATTATTTGTGTTATAACTCTTTATTAGCAGTGGAAGAGTTTGTCAGGGTCATTTTGTTCACTTACACACGCCCACTTCGTGATGAAGGTCAGTGGTATTACTGACTGACTCAAAAGGTCACCAGATACCTGCGTATGAATATTCACACTGCAGTTTATCAATATTTGCTAACAAAGTATCATTTTTCCAGCACAAAACAGCAGAGCCAAAATCTAACTAGCTTTCATTAGTGTGTATACATGGAGTTTTCTAGAATTATCAAGGAGCATTCAAGACCTTCCTAAACTAGATCTGAATTGATTGGTACTTAAATTAATAAAATTCCTTAATTCCTTACTACTTATCGTTAATATTGTCCATTTTTATTTCTTTTAAATTTCCTTCAGCCTGTCAGTGTTTAGTATCAATGAGTATATATATAATTATTATTATTACTTAGTTTTTGTTAATGTTTGCATTAGATTTGATTTTATATTTTCTGTTTTGATTTTAATTTTAGTTACTGTTTTGGTAATTTTGTTGTGTATTTTTGTAAGTTTTTATAGGTTTTTGTCGTTGTTTTAGTTTATTTTAGTACTTAAACTAAACAAAAATGTTTTTATATTGCATTTTATTTTAAGTAATAAAAATGTTTTTATGGTTCATTTTTACTTTTTTTACCTTCAATACCACGACTTAGGTGCCCTTGAGCAAGGCATCGAACCCCCAACTGCTCCCCGGGCGCCGCAGCATAAAATGGCTGCCCACTGCTCCGGGTGTGTGTTCACAGTGTGTGTGTGTGCACTTCGGATGGGTTAAATGCAGAGCACTAATTCTGAGTATGGGTCACCATACTTGGCTGAATGTCACGTCACTTTCACTTTCACTTTATGCTAATATTAGCAGATGCTAATAATATATCTGATATATAAACAGACTATATATATATATATATATATATATATATATATATATATATATATATATATATATATATATTACATTACATTACATTATATATAAATATATATAAATGCATCAGTCATATAATATAATGTATAGAAATGTATAGATATTGTCACTATAAAAAAAAAGATTAATTTACTTAAGAACAAAATGTTTTAAGAGATTAAGACTTGTTTTTTAACAAATATATATCTTGGACTAAGTTTATGTGTGTTTGAAAAAAAAATTCTTATAAAGTAAATGTATCTTGCTTAAAAATTATATTTTTACACTAATATTTTCACTGTGAAACAAGGCAAAAAAATAAATTATTATTTTCAGAAAAAGATGAAATTTAGGTTTTACTGGTTTAGTATGAAGCAAAAAAAGAAAAAGAAAAAGAAATAAACAGAGGCGGTTGTTTTGATATTGCAGTTTTGCCATCACTGAAGTCAGCAAAACTTCAGAAATCTTGCAGAAACACACACAAACACACATGTGAACCGAGGCCCTGATCTGTTTATCAGAGAGTTTGAGGTTTAGCTGTTTCAGCTTTAGCTGGTGGGTGAAACACCCGTTCTTTTGATAGAAACCCCTTTATTACCCCATTGTCTTTTTCAACACTGAACAACACACATATTTGGTCTTGCATCTCAAGCATTTTATTGAGCGTGCGTCGCTTGGATGAGAGAAAGTTAATTGTGCAAAATTGTTTATCTGAAAACAGACAATTAACTACAGTAAAATGAGGCCTATTTATCCTGGAAATTAGAGTTTAATTATATCAATACTCACATTAATTATCTGCTCACCATGGCTTATGGTCAAGCACATTATTGGCTCTCAGACGGCACGGCTTGTGTGCTAAACAATAAAGCTTCATAAATTAATATGCTTAGCAGCTATAAATAGTGTTTGCGTTAGATGTGTGTGTATGAAAGGCTGTAGCATATGTAATTACTGTATCGTACATGCAGTTAATCCTATACAATGCTCGCCGCTGTCCAGGCGCCTGTCAGATGTGCAGTATTTCATGGTGCTGTGGAGGAATTCTGGGGGATTTTTGGAGGCAGGGATGCTGGTCACGTGAGGTGTGTTTGCAGTATGTGTTTAGGATGTAATATAATGATTTCATTGACACTGAAGTATTTATGTTAATTTATGTTATGCAGTATTTTCCTGAGCAACATTCCAAAGGAAAGCTTAAATGTTTCAAGGAATAATTCAGTCAAAACAAGCTTTATTTTTGTAGCAAAAAAAGAGAGAAGTTTAGCAGAATGTTCACGCTGCTCTTTTCCATACAATGAAAGTCAATGGTGACTGGATCTGTAAAGCTCCAAAAATACAACAACAAAAATAAAACAATAAAATTCTTATGTTTTATATTCCAAGACTTTTGATTATCTTTTGTGCAATAAACCGACTGAAATGTAACTGTTATTCACAGTAAAATTTAAGAAAAAGACAAGAATACAATGTGAAAATAAAAGGTCTTAAGTTGCATACAGTATTTGGACTAATAGCAATTGTGAACAAGTAACTTTAGGGTATTTATTACATAAATAACATACTTTAAAAGTAAAGACTTAAGTGTGAACTAAATGTAATATTTTCAGACAGTCATATTAATTCCAATTAAATAAAAATGCATTATCGTTTAAATTTAGATGCAATTAGTTGCATGTATTTATAAATTTAGAACTTTATGGTGCTTTTGACCCAGTTAAGTAGGGCTTATGCACATCTCTTTATGTAATTTTATAATTACTCCTACTGTATTTTGTAAGTGTAGTGTCGAATAGACAAAAATATACTTTAATGCCATTGCTATTGGAACTTGTATGTCATGTATTTAAACGTAATTGTAATTACATATTTGTAATTATGATGTTGTAATTTAGTACATTTAAAATATATTAACTTTAAATATTAAGTATTTTACATGTGCTTTTTTCTGTAAAAAAAAAAAAAAGAGAGAGAGGTTTAGCAGAATGTTCATGCTGCTCTTTCCAATAAAATGCAATTCAGTGGGGACTGGGGTTGACAAGCTCCTAGAATATTAAAATAACTCCATAAAAGTAGTCTTATGTTCTATATTCAAAGACTTTTGACTCGATGTATGAGAAAAACACTGAAATTTCATTATTCACAAAAAAATCCCTCCGCTACAGCTCCTACATGTCACTTCCACATATTCAAATTTGTCACACCACGATCGGCTGCAAGACATGCAAAAACCTTCTGAAATGATTCACTCAAGGGCTCAGTGGTAATCATTTGTGGATCGACTGTTAAAGGGTTACCAGCTCAGCTCTTCAACCACTAGGCCATATCAACATACAAACAAATCATCATTCACTGTCATGACTGATGTCAACTTTACATCACCTGTGGCCAGACTCGTTCCCTGATCTCTATGATCCATTGTATGTCGTGATTAGTCACATGAGACAGGAAGTATGACCACGTCATGATTTGAGGATCAGCACTGACTGATGGCTGTTCGTTAATACAAGTGTTGAGATCCTATCAGATCCATGTGTCATTCACACAGAGATTGGGCTGATCTAGTGTCTCTTACGTTACAATGACAGTTATGATCCATAAAAAAAAAAAAAAAAAAAAAAAAAAAAACATCTAGATTTACATAAAGGTTTATAAGTTGCATATAGTATTAAGGACTAATACTCCTTGTGAAAAATAAGTAACTTATGAGTGTTTACTACATAAATAGCATGCTTTAAGAATAATCTTAAGTGTCAGATGAATTAATGTTTTCAGACATTGCAGAATAATTTAAGTACAGTTTTAAAGTGCACTTTGTGATGTATAAAGTATGAAGTATGTTAAGAAACATCGTCATGAAAGTGTCTAAGTACACTTCAGTGACCTTTTATTAATATTATGTATATATCTGCAATATTTTACATTTAAATAGCAAATTCAATATAATTCTTATAATTCATAAAGGAAAATAAATATAAATGTAAGCAACACAACAATGCAACAATGTAATGCAACACGAGATACAGTACAACATAATGTAACAAAGATGTAACAATACAGAGTAATGTAGAACAAATACAATGTAACATTACACAACAAAGTATGGAACAGTGTAACACAAGATACAGTACAACACAACGTAACAAAGTTGTAACAATATAGAGCAATGCAAAAATGTATAACAAATACAACGTAACATTACACAACAAAGCATGGAACACTGTAACACAATATACAGTACAACACGATGTAACAAAGTGATAATGTGGCAACGTAACAATAGATACATTGGAGCGTAGCACAATGTAACCACGCAACATAAAATAACACAACACAATGTGCAATTTAACATGATGTTACAACGTCAATGTGGCGACGTAACAGAACGAATGCACTGGAGAACAACATGCAATTAACATGATGTGAAAAAAAAACGATTTAAAGAATGTAACTTAATGTGGCATAGTACAACATAATGTAACAATGTAAAGTGACATCATATCAATTAACAACGTTAAGACAAAGTGATGTAAAAGCATAACCTAGCATGATGTAAACTATAAAGAAAAATTTCTGACAATCTAAATAAATAGGCTCTACATGGTAAAATCTAAATTAATTTGAGTTATTATTTATAATAAATATAATATGTAATATATCAGATAAAAAGAGTGTGTAACACTTTACATGTACTTACTATTATAATAACAATTAATTATGCATAATTACATGCAAGTGACCATACCTAACCATATAGTTACCGTAGTACATGTAGTTAATTAATATTACTCAGTACTTAAGTGTAAAATTACACTGTAACAAGGACACCTTAAAATAAAGTGTAACCAAATAGTCCCTTAAGGTAACAACTGCACAGTTACAGCATTTTACAAAATCATATCATAAAGTGATTTACATTTACATTACAAAACGTAGTATAATGAGAAGTAAGGTAACGTCATGTAAAGTCACCTAATGTTACACTTCATCATGTTTCATATGGTAACATGATGTAACAACATTTAGCAGCTTAATGTAATGTAATACACTAAAACAGCCCAGACCACAGAAAGAACTAGAGCCAGCTAATAGAGATGGAAATAAAAGACTGGTTAAATAGAAAGTGCAACAATTATTATTCAGAAACAAAAAGATTGAATAGATTGTGTCTTATTGTTTCCATCAAGTGCTTATCAGCATGAACACATCAGTTTCTGGGAAATTATGAGATTCCATTATGACAAGTGATGCTCACATTTCTATAGGCGGCATAAATCATAAAGTTAGTCATTGTCATTGGGACTTTTCTCATTATTTAAGTGATTTTACTACTGAACACATAAAAAGTGAAGTGTGATGTTTCTGAGGAGATTTTTTAGGTTTTGTGGATTTTTAAATTGTATAGTTTTCATGTGCCAACAAAATGGACACTGCTATTACCAAGTGTGTGTGTGTGATGAATGTAGGCCTTTCTGGTGGAGATATAACAGTACAGTATGCCATCTAATGAGGTGACGATGTCATAAATTTGTCTTTTTGAGGCGTGATGAGTGTGTGATGTCTCTGTAATCAGTTAATCCAGCCACACATGATCACATTATCTGCGGCAGTGGCTCTCTGTCTCTCTGCAGGAGGATGTGCAGGACCGACGGCCACTGGCGTTAATGGCTTTTTAAATGTCACCGAATGTCATGGAATGATAAAACGGGAATCGGTTATCCCAGGTCGAAGTGATCATCTCCCCCGTTCTCTTTCTTTCACTTGTGTTTCCTGTTCCTGTCTCTCTCGCTCTCTCTCTCCGTCTGTCTCGCTGAAGGACTCCAGCACGCGGCTACGGCGCAACTTTCACCGACGCTGATGTCAGCATGATTTATACAGCAAACACACACACACACACACACACACAACAATAGAGGAGAGTGTGTGTGGCTGCTCTTACACCAGTCGTGTGTGATAGTGATTTATTGTTTGTTTTTGCTCGCGTGTGTCTCACTGTGTGTTTCCGGACTAAGAATGTTGCTTCTTTTTCTTCACCTTTTAATTTTATCCTCCTTTTATTTCTTTTTTTTCTTCTTTTACCTTTATTATTTTCTTTTTCCACCCATGAGAATTTTCTTACCACCCATTTTTTTTACACTGCCTAGAACAAATGCAGTCTTCATAACCTTTTTCTCAAGCATGACTTCATGTGTCCTTCAGTAAAGTGGTTACTCATAATGTCATGATCTTGTCATCTATAATTCATAATATTATTCATAACTTCTTATATTCACATTTAATGTATACAAAGTGATGCATTCCTGCGAATGCAATTATAATCTATAATCTTGCATGTGAATGGATCTATTGCAACCCATAAAAACACATCCCGCTGCATTGCATTAACACGCATCTTAATATCAATGCAGTAGATTATAGATTTGATTTGTGGAATTCTGCTACCCACTACAAAGTAATACAAAGTGTAGCTCTGCTGTCAAAGTCTGTGAATCTCCCTGTGTGATTCATCATAATGTAACTAGGTGTGAGCCAATCTGAAAATATAGACTGTATATACTATAGTAGAAGCAAATATGAACAGAGAATGAATATGGGACATCTGATCCCAGAGCAGCATTACAGGGACATATGATATAAGAATATAGGGCGTGATAAAAGTTTTATCAGGTTGCTTTCTCTTGATACAGCACATGTTGATGGCCTGACTGTCCCGGGACAGCAGGTACAGAACAGGGCAGAGGGTGCCAGTACTGGTTTGGTTCATTCATTTCTGCATTTCTTGCTAAATTTATTGCAAGCACACCTTCACATTTTTAGGAAAAGTATCATTCTGATTATATGCTGTGAGTGTGTGTGTGTGTGTGTGTGTGCAAGTGTTTGTCTTCGCAGATTCTGTGTGTGGTGTGTGTTGTGTTGGTGTGGGTGTGTATATATATATAATGCAGTAAGTGTTAGTGAGACTGTAGCAGGTTCTCATTCCTAGTGCAGGTGAGTCTTATTCAGCCGTCTGATCACTGACTTTATAATGAACACAAACACACACACTCATTTTAATGGGCTCTTGTTTAATTAGAGGCACAGGGGAGGGTCAGTGTCATGGTCACACACACCCTCACTCTCAACAATGACTGTCATTATACAGGGTCTCAAAGCTCATTTTAATAGCTGAAGATGATTTAATTAATAGGCCATTAGTACCTGCTGATCAGCCAATCAGCTGCAGCTGTGTGACACGCTCATCAACACCTGTTAGATTATAGAGACATTACTAAACCTGCTGTGTTAGATTTTATTCTCACATTCACCAAGTACCACATCTGGAAATTAAGTATCCGACTTTCTAATAATAATAATATATAAAAAAAATAATAATAATATTAAACTAATTCCATATTATACTGTTTTTTTTTTTTTTTTTTTGTAGATCTATTTCTTAGTGACACAGTCTTGACGGTCTTGTTTGTTTTCATGCTTTCATTAATGATTTAATTGAGCGAGTGAATCATGGGTAATTGGACACCAGCAGACTCATGTTGATCAGTCAGAACATAAACAGGAAATGCAAGTGATCTGGTATCAGGTGACAGGATGATGTCAAATCATGTATTTATATTTGTCTGCAACAGAACTTGTGCGCTAGTAATGTGTTAAAGCAATATACAGCTATTAAAATTTACAGGAGTAATTATGACAGCATATAAAAAATACAGCCGACGCAGTTATGAATATGACAGACAGTTGACTTCAGTCTTCTTTTATTTGTAATGTCTGTCTGTCCGTCTGTCTATCTATCAGAAATTAACCAAATTAATTATCAGGAAACTATGAAATTTCTTTATTTTTAATTTATTTTATTTTTTTTCAGTTTTAGATATTTTGGTACATCTATTTAATCTAAATTAAAATTGAGAGATGAAATAAAAGTTTGCTATATTTTATATCAGTCCATGCTTGTTTCAAGCAATGGAAATGTTTTATGTTTTTAATTTTAGTTTCAGCTTTAATTTTAGTTAAAGGTAGGGTAGGCGATTTCGGAGAGGCTAGCAATAGCATGCTAGCTTTGAAAGCATAAGATCCCACCATCTCTGCAAATCGCTCTCCGAATCTCTCATTCTCCGGTGAGAAAACATTACAGTACAAAGCACATAATATTACATTAATAACACCTTTCATTCTCGCTCGGTCTGCAGTAGCGTAACAGAACGCACTGATGTATGTCTGCAGAAGCTTTCTAATACATACGTTGACAGGCAGGTAGGACAGCCTATCATAGTCCTCGGACCGAGGGATATGATTGGACGAACATTTTATGGTCCTATGCCTTCCAAAGATGATGTAAATATATATAAATACATTCAGTGCACTCAACTTAGTGGTTGCTATTGGGATGTGAAGAGACTTTCAACCAAAAAAAAAAAAAATGTTTTTGAACCAAATCACCTACCCTGCCTTTAACAATAATAACCCTGGTGACAAATACAACAATTTTGCAATGTGAACATCTTTTAAGCAGTGTCAGCCCCTAAAGAAACTGCCATTGTAAAGCCAGTTTAGATTAGTGCATATAATAGTTTGTTTGTGTGGTGATCTCTGGCAGGAAAGCAGGTGCCAGTCAGCAGGTCTGGCCAGTCCTGGGAACGCTGACCTCTCATCGTCTCTGTCTCTCTTCCTGGTTCAATCAATCTGCTGAAATCAAACCCATCAGGTCACCTTTATCATTCAGGGCATGTGTGTGTGAGCAGGATGAAACCCAATCTGTCACCATGAAACACTCGCCTATATTTAGTTCATCCATACGTTTACACATTTGCAAAAAAAAAAAAAAAAATTGCAGAGTTTCCATACCATGAAATTTTGCTGATGTGCCGTCAGTCAGAAGTCGATATCAGCGTTAGCTTTCATAACAAGTCATTAAAAGAAACCTGCCCTTCATAAAACACAGCTTATAACTCAAAGGAGAGAGCAAAATTATATAGAGTGCATTACTGCAAAGCATTTCATACATTCATCAATAATTTGACTACACAAACGTCCTCTACATTTTCAGTTTATAGATGTTGGAAAACTGTTCATTATACACAGAAATACAGCAGCATATTTCAGAATGTACACTGCTGTCAGTTTTATTATTTTTTTATAAATAATTTATTTGTTTTTATTATTAATTTATTTATTCAGTTAGGATGCATTGGATTAAATTGATTAAAGTGAACAGCATTGAATGCTGTTTTTTGGTTGTTATTTTTTGTTTTACTTTCTGTTCATTAAAGAATCCTGAAAAATAAAAAGCATCACAAAAATATGAAGCAGCACAATTATATATATATATATATATATATATATATATATATATATATATATATATATATATATATATATATATATATATAGAAAAGCCTGCACTTCAAATGTTTTGAGGCCAAAAAGTGAAGTTCTCAACTTGTTTTATTAATCTCAAAGATGCAGAACACAGAACATAAAAGCAGTGTTTTTAGGTAAAACCGAGGTTACTTAAATCAAACGCCATAAATGCAAAGCCAAGCATCGGCGAGGCCTGAGACCTGACTTTATGAAACACGTCTCTCTGCTTTCCAAAGAGCCTGAACGCAGTCCAGCGTTTTAAAAGCACGGTGGCTGGCCAATATTCATTTTAGCCAGCGAATGCACATTAGCAAATTCATCTGAGAAATATATTACAGATCCAAGAGTAATGATGATGACTAATCTATAACTTCATAAATCCAGCATTGTCAACCTGTCCCTCTTTCATAAGGGTGATTAAATTATTGTTGTGTCTAGGTGAAGTAATTTATTAAAAAGTGCCATTATGTTTATTTACAAGCCAAGTGCTGGTCTTATGCCAGTAATACCATTAACTGCACTGTTGAGACCCATTATGCAATAAAATACACAATAGTAATTGTAAGATAACAAAGGCAGGGATTTTTTTCTCTATTTTTCCAGATGATTATTATGTTTGCAAGTGTTATTATGTTCTTTCAAAGCGCTATAAATCCCAACACTGTGTAAATCACTGGGACTTGCTGAGCACGGGAACTTTCTACAGAGTCCCGGGCATTATATGTATTGTGTTCATCTGTTTTCTTCAGTGAATCCAAACTATCTGAACTGACTTCTGTTTGCCTGTTTTCTCATTCTGCACTTCACTGTTTGCGGCTTTATAAACTTTCAAGTCAACATTCAACGCTTCGTCTTTTTATAGCTTAAAATGACCTTAGATCTGAATTACAAAACTGTGACTGGCGTGGTATATTTTCAGAAGGCACTCATGTACACTTTAGTGGCTAATATGTAGTTTTGAAAGTACTAATTCGTACATTTAAGTTACTAATATGCTCTATTTAGGGGTAACAAGGGTACTTTAGGGAAACATGTGAATGACAGCTTTTGTACCTATTTTTCTGAGAGCGTGGTAGTTACAGTACGTATGTCGAACCCCAAACAATCCCTGGCTCTGAATCACAGGGAACCTCAGGAAAACCCTGGATAGTGTGTGGATGAGGAAGTATGTTTGGAGTTTGGTCACCGCTGAGTTTTCCGGCGACCCGTATGTCGAACGCCAAATAATCCCTCTCTGTTGTTGCCAAATGTCAATACAACGCAAACAGGACAACACTAAAAATGTTGTGCGGCTTAGCAATGGTGCTCGCTCCGATCGTACTCCACTCTATTTGATGTGATAATTAAAAACAGAAGGCAAATATTGATGCAGATTAGCTGGAGTCATATTTGCCCAGGGATTATGGGGAATTAGATTATCTCATGAAGATCTCTGGATCGCAATCGCTCCCGCCTACGACAAACCCACTGCTGCATTTAATTATTATTTTTTTTCTTTTACATATTATAGACTTGCTAATTTCATGCTTTTATTTCCATATCCTCATTTCAAACACTATACATGAAAATCTGCTGTCACAGATCACCGCTTTCAAATCAGCTCATAAACAAACACTGATGAAAACAGTCACCCTTTGGTAGGTGAGTGCTTACATACGTGATAGAAGCGCGGCAGCACTATAAAATATATAATGTGCACATTTGATAAAATGTGCAGTACATAGGTCTTACTCAGTGAAATACTGTATCTCACAGTGCAGTGAGCTTGACTCGACCTTCAATTTCCAGTGTGATGAATGAACCGGAAGTAATTAAGCATTAACACATTTCTGGGTTTCTTAGAAGCGGAAGTCATCATAGTTGGGTAAACTGCTATAACTGTGAACGAGAGACTACATCAAATATACATATATATTAAAAATAAAAAAAGGAAGTGTTTTTAGTTGTTGGTGGTGAGTAAAATACTAAGTTATTATGAATTAATAAAGTTTTATTTTATAATAATTTATTTATAATTAATTTACTTATAATAAAACAATAAGTACTATGAATGATAAGTATATTTTATTGTATTAATTAGTATATTAAATTATACTTATGATATGTAGCACTTATAGTTGTATTCTAAATAATATTCAATATATTCATATAACAATTTAGTGTGTGTGTGTGTGTGTGTCTGTGAATATGTGTATATAATCTAATATTGTTTAAAATAAAACTTAATTCATAGTAATTTATATATATATATATATATATATATATATATATATATATATATATATATATATATATATATATATATATATATATATATATATATATATATATCAGTCATGTTCTTTATTTAGTGATTAAGTAATTATTACTATTATTTACTTAATGTTTAATATTAATTATTCATTCATATTTCAAACTTATTTATATAGTGCTTTTTCAAATACACAAAGTTTGGACCACAAAGCAAGTCATAAGCGTATTTTTTTTTTTAATTAAGATATATACATCATATAATAAGCTTAATAAATAAGCTTTCCATTGATGTATGGTTTGTTAGGATAATAGGACAATATTTGGCTGAGATACAACTATTTGAAAATCTGTAATCTGAGTGTGCAAAAAAATCTAAATATTGAGAAAATTCCCTTTAAATTTGTCCAAATGAAGTCCTTAGCAATGCATATTACTATGATAATACATTTTTAATATATATTTACAGTAGGCAATTTACAAAATATATACAAATATAGTCGTGCTACTTATGACTGCTTTTGTGCTCAAGGGTCACATATCACTTCAAATCAACATTACAGTAGTAAACACAAAAAAAGCAAAAATAATAAAAATATAATAGTTATATAAAAAATAATAATACAATTGGTATTACTTTGTAAATATAAACTTGTATTACAGCCTTTTTCACATCTTGTATCACACAAATTGTATTATATAAATAACAATATAACTGGTATTACTTTGTAAATATCAACTTGTATTACACAAATTGTATTATACAGCCATGTTCTCCATGTATTTAGTAATTATTATTTATTTAATACATATAATATTAAATATTATCAATGCGTAAGTGATCGTTAATGTTCTTAGGTAGATAATATGCTGGTGTCTCACTCTGAACACAGTCTCTTAGAGTTTTCCCGCAGCTATCAGCCGCTGTTGTCAAAGCGCGAGCGGGGTGTTTGTTAGCTGGATCTCGACGGATCTGGCAGCTGTTTCAGACACTGATCAGATGCTTGAGCAACACCCAGGTTCCCCCTCGGGCTGCGGTGTGGAGATGCGAGGGTCCCTCCGAGGGATTAGGACCCTTAAACACCACGTTCACTCAGACTGGGAGAGAGAGAGCGAGAGCTGCGAGGGGAAATGCAGCTGGAAGACACCATTAGGAGGAACTGGGTGGCATTTGAATAAATCGAGTCATTAGGTAGCCGTTTGTGTGAGTGCCGTCACCACCTGACAATCCCTCGCTCGCGTTTCTTCACTCGTCTCCCGTACGAAGTTGAGCAGATTGCCTCGTTTGCATTCGCCGGCATAGCAGACGCTCGGAAAGACCCCCACCTCCTCTCCGTCCGTCCCTCCTGCAGTTCGGCAGCGCCTCTCAAACCTGTTTCCCTCCACACTCGCCTTCTGGAGAGACAGTTTCATCTCGCCACGCCTGCCTGTTCCTCCGTCTTTCATTTTTCATTTATCACATATGGCTTAGAAATTCATCAACATATGGATCCCATTGTTTGTTGCCCAGGCGGCCCTACTGTTATAGACAATAGCTGATGAGTTTGTTTGAACCTCGCGAGATCCGTCACGGCTGTTACACTCGCTTTGCTGAGAGTATCGGGTTTTGTGAAGACGCGAGAAACCTGCGTTTCTCGCTGTGTGTTTGGAACACAACTCGCAAAACGCTGATGTCCACTGTTTGTAACTACATTAATATACTTACTGTAGTGCGCCGTCAACAAAATTATCATACGGCTTATTAATGCAATGTGTTTTGGATGAATTATATATCAAAAGCATAAGGAAGGCGGTGGTGTTGAGGCGGGATTGGAGTTGACCAGCAGGCTGAGGATGGAGAGTCCAGATCTGTGGTATGGGTGGATGCATCATTCATGGACTTCGTTAAGTATGTACTGAATACTTAACGAAGCGTACATGAAATCAACCCTGTTTACGTTCCCGCTCTTATTGTTCAAGATTCATCTCTGTGTGTTGTTCAGATGAAAATAAAGTTTGTGTTCGTTATATAACTTGGGATGTCAGACTCTGACATCACCCACCTGTCATATAGAGACGTCCAATCAAATCCCAGAGGATTCAGTCAAGTCCCATGACTGTTTCTCTCTGAAATACTGCGAGTGACGTTTCAGGTTGACTTCAACAGCAAGCAAACAAGTGCAAAACCAAATGCACAGTATTTATTTATTTATTTGTTGATTGATTGATTGTCAAATTTATTGCTGTTTTATTCAATACAAATTACAGTATACTTACAGTTAGACTGGATGATATTTTAAACTATTGGAGTATACTGTATATAGTATATTACAATATACTTACAATTTTAGTTGATTATTATTAAATTAATATAAAACAATTTAAATTGTATAAGTATTAAGAAATAATTTGTAGAAATATTACAATATAATATGCTATATAATATATGAATGTAATATAATAGTATTTAGAATATGGTTGTATTCCATTCCAAACACAGCCATGTTCTATATTTAGTATTATTTTAGTAATTAATATTGTTAAATATTAATATTAATGATTATTAATTAATATATCAAGTCAAGTTTATTAGTATAATGAATATTGTGAGTGACATTTCAGGTTGACCTTAACAGCAAAATTATTGCACAAAAAAAGGTCAGATTTTTGTAGATTCAATCTATATATATATATATATATATATATATATATATATATATATATATATATATATATATATATATATATAATTGTTTTTTTTTTTTGATTGAGCCATGGTTTATTATACATATATAAAATTATAATTACAATGTAATTATAATATATTTAGTAATTATTTAGTAACTAAGTTAGATACTAATATGAATTATTAATTAATATATCAAGTTTATATAGCAATTACATTAAGTAAAATGGGTTTGAGTGACATTTCAGGTTGACTTCAAGAGCATGCAAACAAATCCAAACGGAATGCACAATATTAGTTTTATGTAAAATTTATCGTGAAAATCTAATTTGTCGTAATTTAGCTCTTCAGTTTTTATACAATACATTGGTTTTTTACGTGTGTGTGTGTGTATGTGTGTGTGTGTGTGTGTGTGTGTGTGTATATATATATATATATATAAAAAAAATGTTATTAAACACATTATCTAAAAGAACACTTTGTGCCTAATAGTATCTTTTATCACTGTAGCACACAGCCTCTTGTAGATTTTTGCTTTAACCGCGGGCAGCCACGATATATGATTACTCATGATTTGTTTCTCATATACATATCCAAGAGAAGTAGTTGTGATAAAAACGAAAATGAATGATTTGCAGTCACAGGCGATTTGAGTTTCAGGTGCTAATCTACAGCATGGAGCGATTGCAGAAGCATGACCTGTCGCAGCTGCTTTTGTGTTCTATTAGACGCTGTTGTCGCTGAAGCTATTTCTTTAGTTTGGTTCTTGTTAAGTCCTGTTTGGGTTGTTTTCTTTAGTTAAGGGCTCCCGCTGAGGGGCTTTAGCACTTCAAAGGCGAGTTTGCTGAGCATAGTGTTCGCCTCAGGACCGAACGCAAACACGCAGAGCGTTTAATGGCTCAAACGTATTCACAGACTTCATTAAATAATACAGAGATGGACCAACACAGCCTCCTCGACTGCAGTTTAATAACAGATTAAGATGCGATGAGCAGAGAGACTTGAGCGGGTGAGAGAATTGGTAATTATCTTGCGTTAAACTGCATCGCACTACATTCATCTAGTTTAAACAAGCTAACAAAGGGTTACTTCATCTAAAAATGTAAATTCATCTAAAAATATTAATGCGTTCATTATTTTCTCACCCGTGTGTTGTTTCAAACCTTTGTGACTTACTTTCTGCTGTGGAACACAAAAGGAGACGTTTAGCAGACTGTTCAAGCTGCTCTTTTCCACACAGTGAATGTGAATTTGGGACCCGTGCTGACAACAAAGTACATAAAGCTATCATAAAAGTCATCCATGTGACTCGTGGCCAGTATTTCAGCTCTTCTAACGTCATTTGATAGCTTTATGTGAAGAGATTGAATGAAATTTCAATCATTATTCACAGAAAATCTGTTTCTGAATATTCATTGTGTTCAACAAAAAAACCAATGCTGTTTTGTATCAAGAATTAATTTATTTATGTTTCTTTCTCATACAAAGATGTTTGAAATATAATATGATCTAAATTAAAAACATCAAGAATTTAAACAACAAAAAGATAAATGAGCTATTAATATATTAATATGTAGGTTTGGAACAGCATGAAGGTAAATGAGCAAATGATGACAGAATTTTTCATTTATTCAGACATTTCCTCCATAAGACAACAGACTTTTAATATAAAATTTGGTATAAACAGTTTAATTAAAAAAAAAAAAAAAAATGCAAATCTGTACATAGTAAATGGATACAAAATAAAGGAGTAATTCACCTAAAATAAAAATCTATCTCTGCTTGCTCACCTGCATGTGAACGATTCCTTTAAACGGCTGCATCTCTATGCACTGTTGACAAATCTATGTTTGTAATACTTTTGATCAATATTGATTGGACCACTCCAGAAACCTACAAAGAGAGAAAAATGAGCTTGAAGACAGAACATGACGGTTGGAGGGGCTCTGAACTCGAGATCTAATGAGGGGGACGTGACAGAGAGAGAAAGTCTAAAAATATATATATAAACTAAAAAATAAACACTTCTAAAGTTATTCAAGGTTTCTTGTCTTAATTTAGTTTTCTCTCTCTCTCTCGCTCTCTTTCTGACCCTTACAATTACACATCATTTCTCTCTCTCTCGCTCTCTTTCTGACCCTTACAATTACACAGGCTGTTATTGCAACTGTTTCTTGTCAGTGTGCTGCTTCAGTTCACTCTTCATCAGTGCTGAACACTCGTTCATATCACTCATTCAGTAAGTTCATCCTGCTACAGAACCGTGCTTCTCTACCTGTTCGACTGCAAGGCCACACACTGTACAACTTAAAAATTCTGCACAATTTTTTACACAAAAAAGATTTAGCACAATTTTTTACCCAATACAATATTTAAAAAATGTATAAAACTGCCCATGGAGTTATAAGATTTAATTATTTTACAGACTTAATTTATAACCTCATATATATTCAGGTGTTCTAAGCCTATAGTTCTTCAAAAAAAAAAAAAAAAAAAAAAAAGTGTAGAGGGGGTAAATTAAAATAAATGTCTCTTTTTTTTGTGGTTTTAGCTTATGTGATGATTGTTCTGTCTTATTTAAAATTATTTTAAGTCATATTTATAATTTATTATTATTATTACTATATTTGTTTGCCATTTTTGATTGTATTTTTATTCATTAAGATTACTGTTGTAGGTAAAATAACTAAGTATATATAAGTAAATAAGTAAAAAAAAAAAAAAAAAAAAAAAAAGTTACAATTAGTTTTATGTTAATGTCCATAATGCAATAATATACAGCTATAAAATAAGACATGTTATGTGTTTAGTTGACATCATGAATTTAGTTAAGCAGAATTAATGAATGTGTCAGGCAGTGATTACAGATTGAATTTATAATAATTACTAAATAATGAGAACATCTGACTGTTCATCAAATATTATATTTTGATCAAATATGATCCACAGTTGTCATCAAATAAATAAATACAGTTTGTCTAAAAAGCTCTGAAAGAAATCACATTCACTTGTCAGTCCAGTCAATTCAGTTCAAGTTGATCACTTTCGTAAAGCATAGTTTCAAAGCTGCTTCACAGAAAATGCTTCTTTCAATGTTACAATCAAGCTACAACTGAACTTTTAAACCGAAGTCAAAGTCAAAACCTAAAATAATGAGAATAAGTAGAAGTAGGGATTTGAACTCTGGTCACGGATTGTTAGAAGACAGAAAGAAATGCTATGTTGTTCAAACGGAATTATCATTATTATTATTATTTTTTTTTTTTTGGATTATGTTGCTTCGAGTGAGGCCGGACCACCACTGATGCCTCCTCAAAAACAGTCACATGACGGCCGTGACACTGGAGTGTGCTGAGCATGAGTGTGTGAGCCAATGCTTCTGTTCACACTATTCAGTCTTGGCTGTTCTCAGGTGTGTGTGTGTGTGTGTGTGTGTGTGTGTGTGTGTGTGTGTGTGTGTGTGTGTGTGTGTGTGTGTGTGTGTGTGTGTGTGACCTTGGAGTGGAGGCAGTGCTTAAACAGTGTGTCAGCGAGTGTGTTGAAGCGTGTCTGTGCCGATTATGAATGTTTCATTACTGCCACCTCAGCCTTTAGCTGTGAGCTTTCCACTAAAGCACACTGACAAATCCTCTTTCTTCTCGCCTTTTTAGCTCCTCTCTCCCGCTCGCTCTATCTCTCCTCGATGTCCGTCTAGCTCCTTTCTCTGCACTCACTTGATTTCTGGTACTCTCGATTTTTCTTTCCGCAGTTTTTTCCGCCACTCTCTCTCTGATGAATCTCCAGACAGCAGGGAATAATTGTACTTGGGGCCGAGCGCTCGTTTTTCTTTTTGTTTGAAAGGCATGACAGGTATGACTTCTCTGCTCTCTCCGCCCTCCCTTTCTCGCTTCCGCACAAAGAGCGAACAAAATAAGTCAAGGTTTACAAGGTCAACTCGTCTCGCGCTAAGCAGAGCTTTTTCACCCACACAGTATTTCGACTAAAACGTCAAGAGACAGCGGAGATAAATTTGGAAAAATGTCCCGGCTCAGGCGGTCGTACTTTACTCTGATTTCTGCCGCTTGAAATTCTCCTCTGAATGAATAAGAGAGCTTGTTATCTTATTGTCTTATAATAGCAGGCGAGCGTTAGCGCGCTTCATCATGCACTGCCCTGTTGAGTGCGTAAAAGTATGTCACACACTTTCACACATGCACGCACACACACACACACATGAAGGGAAAAGAGGGCCACAGCAGATTAGTATCTCCTTTCTGGGGTGTGTTGAAACTCTCCCCGCATTTTGAAACGTTTCTTTGACGACAGAATACACTTGATATAAATTCAGCTAAGATCTCTCAAAGGCCTTGTTCAAAACTAGTTAAACTTTATAAAATCAATCTAATCATTTATGATACCATATATATATAGAAATATACATATTATATATCAATATATATCATATATATATATATATATATATATATATATAGAAATATAATAAATATATATAT
This sequence comes from Cyprinus carpio, assembly GCF_018340385.1. Taxonomy (NCBI): domain Eukaryota; kingdom Metazoa; phylum Chordata; class Actinopteri; order Cypriniformes; family Cyprinidae; genus Cyprinus; species Cyprinus carpio. The sequence continues at coordinate 17,579,083 of NC_056596.1, read as the reverse complement.
ATATATATATATATATTTAAATGCAGGTAAATAGAGGTAAGTAGTACGTATGTATGTAAGCTACGATTTCTATAAGGCCTTGTTTAAAACCTGTAATTAATCTAATTGTTCATGTTGCATAAGTCGACAGTTTTTAAATGCAGGTAAATAGAGGTAAGTAGTACATAGCTGTTTCTTTATAAATAAATGATTCACTCAGACATGAATAGTCTTAATTCACTTATCCTGATGTCATTACAAACCTTTTTTTCTTCTGCACTGAAAAATAAGTAAATAAATAAATAATGGTGTTAAAACTATTTTCACTCAGAAATTGGTAATAAATTTCACAATTAATTATAAAGAATTAGCAAGTAACACATTAAATTAACAGGAAATTTTGAAGTATGCAGACTGAAATAGTACTTTCTTGTAAAGCATACTCTAATAGCCTTTGTTTCATTTCCAACTAAGGAAAAAAATGCATTGTAAAACACACAGAGAGAAATTTAGCAGAATGTTCATGCTGTTCTTTCCTCTAAATCAGTGGCTGTCAAGCACCAAAAAAGCGTGATAAAATGAATCCATATGACTTATGATTTGTGTGAGGAAAAGATTGACATTTACATCATTATTTGCTGAAAATCTACCCTTCATGGTGCTTTCACTGCATGTAAAAGAGCAGCGTGAACCTTCTACAAAACGTCTCCTTTTGAAATAAGCCACTGGGGCTTGAAATGACATGAGGGTGGGTAGGGTTCATTTTTGGAGCAAACTATTCTTGCTGGACTGAACAGCTGTAGCTGTTTTCATTATTTAAAATCTCACCCACAAACTTAGCAAAAATAGATTTACTAACTAAACAGAATATAAATATGTATCCTATAAACAGCATCATGGTGCGCACTACCTCTTAAGAAATGTATTATCTAGTCATAAACTTCTCTCGCAGTCAGCTACTGGATTTCATAAAACTAACATTGACTTTATAACGGCTCTTAATAAATATTGACCTACGGTTTAATCACATGCTAATCTCGAGCGCTGGAGAGGTGACAGTTTATGGATGGCCGTGGATCATAAATTTTCCAGGTCGCATCTCTCTATCGAGTGTATCTGTTCCTCCGAGAGCCGTACGATTGATCATATTCATTAAAAATATCTACACACTTTGGCATTTCACAGCCCACTAAGCCTGTGCAAGTTTAAGAATAAGATGTAATTATTCTCCTACAGCCAATATTCATTTCAATGGAATAATAAACTACTTGGATTAAAATATTATTGTGCTTGGTTGTTTAAAACAGGTTTAAAAAATACAACTGACAATAATATATTATCATAATCCTGTGTGTGTGTTTATATATATATATATATATATATATATATATATATATATATATATATATATATGTGTGTGTATATATGTATGTGTGTGTGTGTGTGTGTGTGGTGTGTGTGTGTGTGTGTGTGTGTATGTATATATATATATATATATATATATATATATATATATATATATATATATATACTCTATAATATATTTTTTTTTCATGTAATATTTTGATAATAGAACAACATGTTGCCTTTATAATGCATCACTAATTACAGTATAAATGGGTCTAAATTGGGGTCTTCAGCATTAAAAAGTTTGAAAAGCCCTGCAATTGACAATTTTGTGGCATAAGCACATTTTGTGTAGTAAAAGGGTCTGTTCAATGCATTTTCCCCTTTGCTTCCTGCTCGTTTTGCATAAACAGGTTACTAAAATTGTTTCCAAAACACTAAAATCATATTCTTTTTATATTTTTAGCAGCATTAATTCTCCATATTCACCAATAAGTGCTTCTCTAGCCAGCTGTCTCAAAGCTCTCCTGCGCTATTAAAATTGTGTTTCCAGAAACCTGCATCCATGCCACCGCTGAGCATTGTTTAAAGCCATGGGGTATTGTGGAATAGAATGAGGTCGACCAATCTTTTCAAAACTAATTATAATGTTTAAAAACCTAAACACCAGAAGCAATATTGGGCCAATAAAATGGAATTAAAAGCTCATTTCTGTGGGGTAATTGCTCCACGCAGTGCTGATATTAAACACCTGGCATGTGGTACAGCTCTCCAGCCTGTCTGTGCTTCTCACAGATGTGCCGCCCATCCGGGAGCGGGAACCGGACATGTCAGAATTGAAGTGAACAGGTCAGAGAAGAGGTATGCAGTTGCAGACTATCAGCTGCAATGATGGCTTTGTTACAGGACATGATGTCATAATGCCTCTCTTCCCCTATTTAAACATGCAGAGGGAACGGGATACAGATTGAGTGTGTCGTTGTAAATGGGGGTAGATTAAGCGGATATATTGTGAGTGTTCAGGGAAAGGCTTTTGGTTACAGCCAGGGCTGTACATACAGGAAGTGATGCAGACATATACTGGGGGTCAATGGGAGATCCTTTTACCTCTGAAAGTCACCTTTTGTCTTGCATCACTATATGGCCTGTACTGGACAGGACCGTATCATGCTTATCAGCATGTCGGTAACTCTGAAGTTCTTTACATTACAGTTTGCATCGGAAATCTGGGCATCTTTGTGTTGTTGCTGCATAGATGGTATGTACCACAACTAGACAGTTATTTCAAGTTAGATACAATAGGAGAGCCAAAACTGAAGCTTAAAGAAAAAAAAGAATGTCCAAAAAATAGTAGTACTATGGTAAATGTAGAAATGTGTGTCATGGTACATAATCAAAATCATGACGGCATGTTTAAAAGATACTTTTTTGGTAGTTGTATGCATGTGTCTGTGAAATATGATTCAAGCTAGACTGAGTTGAGTTAGTGTGTATCATTTTTTTTTTTCCAGGATCAAGGATTGCCTTTGAAAAATGGTGCACTTGCCCGGCGTGCTGAAAGAAAGAAAAAAGCATTGATTAACTATCAAATGATTCCAATACAATGATCAATAAGGCTCCGTTGAAAAAACGAAAAAAACATCCACTCATGAATCTTCCAGTGCTTCAGACACAAAGGCCTTCTTGGCAGGACATGCATGGTTATAGTTGCAGCTGAGATCATTTTTGCAGGTTTTCACACAGTGACTCTTTCTAGTGTTTTAAGTGTTTTAATTTAAAGGGGTCTTCTTGATCCCTGACTTGTAGGATAAGATCTTTTGATTGACCTCTGCTTACCTGTCCATCTTAGCCTGACTATCTTTTTAGATACTGCTGACCTGAGCTGAACACTCTCAATCAAACTCTTATCAAAGGATGCCTATTCTCTAGATTCCCAACCAATGACTAGTTTCCAAATAGCTTAACCCTGTAGTATATGGTTGCATATTTGGCAAATAAGCTCTTGTGAATCTGAATAACAACTAGTATTTCATTGGGGCCAAACTTGGCACAACTCTGGAGGCAAGGCTGTTGTTTTTATTATATGTGAATCTATGCCTTGAGGAGAACAATATCACCAGCGTCTGTCTAGACCCAGCTGTGCATTTGCTCCTCCTGCTGGGGAGGTAGAAAAGGGTCATAAAACCCAAATGTTGGCCACCCAGTCTTCCCCGAAGGTAGAGAGGCTTGACATGGAGCCAACAGTTTTCCAGAAGACCTTGAGGCAGAAAGCTCAGATGCCCTGTCACCTGTGGCACACTGTCAATATCATTTAGTGCATGTTATCATTGAGTTTTGTTTGTTCCGGGTGCATTTAAGACACATTTAGAAATCTCTTATGTCCTATTTTGTAGGTCAGGCGATTGTCAATCTTGGTCAAGTGTTTAAGGGTGGCTCTATGTGGCTGTGAAGAAGATTTGAGATTCTCCCATAACTTGCTATTGTAACCTCTATAGATCATTGATAGTTGAGAGGCTGGTAGGGAATGGAAATCAATGCAAAGATGTAGCATAGATCTACTGCTCCTAGTAGATCTGCACATACTGTAGATGCTCCAATCAGATTCTTCTTTACGGTAGGGATAAGCTGGCACCTTTATCTGTTTGAAATGTGCTTCAATGCAAGCCAACTGAGGCACTAAACATAATATCAGACATCGGGTATGTGTCCTACAAGAATCCCTCTAGTTCCAGTGCCCCCTGGATAAGACCTTGTGGAGTGCCACCCTTGTTGAGACTCTGTGCAACTGGAAGCTTTCCTATCTATGTTCAGCCATTTGCAAACAATACAGTATGTGACACCTGGCTGGCCCAGAAACACTACATCTGTGTTCCCACTTTATCTCCCGTTATCTAGGATTGGGGCGGTCCCACTGGTTTCCACACATACACAAATGGTTTAGTGCCACTTCAAGTTTACATGCCTCACATCATTAGCTATCCTCCCTCAATCTCAGACAAATAACATCCAGTTTCCCCCCCACCCCCCAACTCTCTTTCTCTCCCTCCATCAGGGGCCCATTCATTACATGGTGACACTTTTACTGCCTCTAGCTCTCCCAGACCTCTCTACCTCTCTGGAGAGAACAGATAGAACAAGAAAGAGAGCGCAAACAGGGAAGAGACTGAGTGGAACCAGAAATAGAGTGCCACCCCACCTCCAATCCCACACACGCTCAATTCGAAAATATAGAAGGAAGAGCTTATTTGTTTATGAGTGCCATAGTGTCAGACAACCTCTTTTCCCTTGGATGTACAAGGAATACTAGGAACCACCTTATCCATCCTCCGGTATCGCACCTCAATCCATGTGTGCAATTTTTGCATTGCATCATGATCTCCTTATACAGTGTGAGTGTGGGAGCAAACACAGATAGGCCACCTGCACTGACAAGGGTACGGCGTCTACGTGTACATTACGCAACCCTGTTTGTGCAGGAGAGTATGTACTCTGAGCATTACACAACCAGTTCTTCAAATCACATGCTGGGTTGCACATTTCTCACATGTTGGGAACAGATCAAGCTTATATTTTGTACAGCTTTAGCCAGTTTCATTTGTGACACACTAAACCAGATCTGCATTTGTGTTGAAATGCTGTCTGATTTTCTAGTGTGGAAATGCTAGTGCTAGACTTGCTTTTATTCTTGTCTGCTGGTCCAGGTTATTGATTCCATTGGCCGCACAAGCGTGAAAGGGTGGGACGGGACTCTTTTATGATTGGTTTCTTGATGTGTCAATTACTCTGTTGGAGCGAGTAATGCGTGTGACAGGCGGTTTGTTTATGGAGTTGTTCCGGGTCATGGTCAAAGGCTCGCTAAACACACAGGTGAGGAAGGGTTCAGCTCATGTCACTCCTGGGGAACTCACTCACCCCTGATGCACAAGGAGACTTTCTTTGTTTAAATCTCAAGAGAAGTCCTTTTAACTGGGCCTGGAATTTAAAAGACTTTCTTCACCACTTACAATAATTAATGTATGTAGTGTGTAAAAAACATTTTGTTATGTATGCTAAACATGTATCATTCATTAGTACTGATGTCTATGAACAATTTTTTTTAGCCTGTTATTTTCAATGATATGATTCAATCAGGTCAGTTTGATGGCATAACTTAATATTTGACCCAGTCAATCTAACGTGATTTTTATATTAACTATATTTATTAGATACAAAAAATTAGTAGTAAAATGTCACATAGGGACTTTTTTAAAATTCATGAATAGATTTTTTAAAGAATAAAATGAAGAATAATAATTTCTTTACTTAAAATGAATCGTCTTAAATTAAATTAAATTAAATTAAATTAAATTTATGCATTTAGCAGACGCTTTTATCCAAAGCGACTTACAGTGCATTCAGGCTATCAATTTTTACCTATCATGTGTTCCCGGGGAATCGAACCCCTAACCTTGCGCTTGGTAACGCAATGCTCTACCACCAAATTGATTCAGTAAATAAATCAAATACAATAAATGAATTTCTCAGTGCTATTTGCTAGCACTAGTTTAAGGGCTTACAGTAGAAACAACTTAAGATGTGATCCAGACTAATTTATCTTGGTGCGTGCATGTGATATCTGCTGTGATTGACTGAAATTGTTAAATTGAAACAAATTATCTGAATTAGAGTCTGTGTTAGAGATTACCTTCAGCAAGGGCAGATCTCACCAGCCATATACAATGATTACGTTAAATCATGTTTACATTTTTCAATGAATCTCTCTTTCTCTTTCTTTACAGACAGTGTAACACTGGAATGCTTCTGGCTTAGGGTGACCCACGGCTCCAAGACTGCCACAAAGCACAACCTCTCCAAAATCCACCCCTGATGAAGACAACGATGAGGAAGATGATGGAGGCTTAAGAGAAATCAGAAACCCTTTATCAACCTGCGTGCCATTCCTCAGCTTTACCCACAATCCCCTTCTACTGACTCTACCCTGATTTTACAGTCAGACGTCTCGCCAACAATGAAAACAAATTTGGAAAGTCTTGAAACATCCCTGCATGTTTGATGATGCAATCCGGACAATAAAAGGAATTCAAAATGGAACTTCCACCAGATATTTCCAGACCACATGGACTTAAACTCTTTCTGTCTCTCTGCCACTGATGGCCCTCTGGTTCTCGTACCAGATGCTGTATTGTTTGTACTTCACATTAGCCCAGCATTTTAGAAAAGGTGGTTGGGAGGCTCTAGCCAGATGGGATAAAGACAACAGCATTCAAATTCTTTCCGAACAGCATCTTGTGTATATTGTGTACAGGATATGAATACAGGCTTATTCTTATCAATGTGAAGACACCATGTTTGTAAATAGTTCACAAATTGTACATTTCCTGCATTATGTCTTTATAGGTTATGCCATTACAACATTTATTCAACATTTTTATCTGTACAGACGTAAAGGTTGACATTGATCTCCAAACAGAAGAGTATTTGTATTCCGTAAACATCCATATAGACCCCCTCTAAAGACAGCTCAAATGTTATTGCTTGTTAAGGAGACATTTATAGAGTGATCTAAACTTAGTTAAACCCTAATGCAGGATTGAGTGACTACGCCTTTGAGAACAAGAGAAACACAATTGAATTGAGTCTCTTGCTGTCTCTCTGCATCTCTTTATCTCCTGTAGAAATCCCAGCTCGTGTGGTTCTAGTTCCTGATTCCCAGATAACTTCCAAGCTTGATTGCCAACGTCCTTGTACAGTTTAGAAATGCATCTTCTCATCTTTTTTGCCCCTTCAAACAATGATTATCTTATGCCTGAATCCTCTATGTAGCTGTGACGTTCATGTAGGTGACCCTACGGGGATCATGGGGCCCGGAGGGGTCAGAGCACCTGAGTGGGGGTGGATCTCTCCTGGATGAGCCTTTCGCTGAGTTCCCACAGGCTGGCGGCTGCCGTGGGGTCCTGGGCCTGCGGAGAGGGCAAGCAACGGAAGCAGTTGTTGAAGTACATCCCTCCGATACCCTCCAGCTCTGGAGCCACGGCGCAGTAGACTGTAGTGGCCGCTCCCTGTTGCTGTGGAAACAAAAATGAAAGTATCAGAATAAACTGAAGCAATGTGAGCAAAAATAAATACTGTTGTTCTTGTATGGAGCCTGAAGAACTGGGTGAACCTCAACCTCAAAGGGTCAGGGCAATACCAAAGACACCTCTAACCATCCGAGACTTGCATTTTCTCCCCTAAAACTGATCATGAAATGGGGGAAGTGCTTCAAGCCTGTCAAAAGACATCATGGGACAGACTGTGAACCTGTTCAAATGGAGTTCCTGTTGTACATCGGACATATGGCTGTCAACAATCTGCATGCATTCATATAAGTACCTGCCAATTACTAGTTTAGGAACCACCAAGATGAGCTGGTTTATAGTGGAAGTGTTCAATTCTGGCAAGTTCTATAAAAGCTTTTAAGGTGGACTCAAACCTCATGATGTCTGAATGCTGTATCCTCTCTAGGGTTCAACGGTTAGCAGAAAACCAACTGACTACAATAGCAATGATATGTTATCTGCTCTAAAGGTAGGAAAAACAGGATAAAATATCACAGAAACTGGAACTGAGAAGCACTCAATTGGCAGGTTTATTGGTACATCTCTTGTACGCCTGCCAAGAATCACAGACAATTATCAACACACACACAAAAACAGTATAGTTGTAGATACTGTACATAGCAGAAAGGAGGTACTTTGGGGAAGTCTTGCAAAGACGACTGTGGGGCAGCCTGCCAAAACTGTCCATTCATCTCATGTCAAAGGGATTTCTGGATGTCACCCAGTCAATGGGGACTTTCTGTCATTGCTGGAGAAGGCGTCTACACGTACACACACAAACACAAATTTAAATCCTAAAAAAGGGATCCAGCACAAAGCTATCCAATGGAAGGGTACTAAAGACAGGTTGGAGACGTATACCCCAAATCCCAGTATCCTCTGTAATGCATGCATAAATGCTCAGGCCCCATGTAAAGCTCTAAAGGGCTGTTCACACTGACAGTGATTTGAAGCAGCAAAGCAACTGGAAGACAGTCATTTTTAATGAGAGTGGCCGATTTGAGGAGACAAGGCCAGCGAAGACCATTGGCGAGTTCAAATTAGGTGACCACTAATGGGAATGCATTGGTACCCAATCCTCCATCTAATACAGATGAATACTGCAGTTGCTAATAGGACTCTGGCAAACTCCAGCAACTTAATCGTTTTCAGTGTGAACCCCTTTTAAGACAGGAAGCAATTACTAGAATTGATTTTTTTAAGATGCAAAGGTGTTTAAAGGTGAAGTCGAGGTGTACTTTTTGGCACCAAACTAGCAGCTACAAGTGAAATTGTGGAAACAGTCCTCCATTGTTCGAAAAATAGTTAGTCTTCAATGTCACACCATTGGCTGAGTCAAAAGTTGAGATGTTGGGCCCCTCAAACATTTGAGAGAGAAAAAAAAATCCACGCTTTAGCTTAAAGATCTGTCATATTAATAGTTTAAGATCATAGTGGTATCATAGTGTTCAACCAAGGTTCAAAGGTCAGCCTAGAAATTCCATTCTCACCCCCTCACGTTAATGAAGTACTCAAGAAATATCAAAACCACTCATCTGGGTCCGATTTGCAACATGTACGCCCACAGTAATGCCTTTTTTGTGTCTATTTTGTTCATGCCCTCGGGTTTGATTGTTTACACAAAAACAAATGATTCTTCACATCTTACAGATGCTCTGCACTTTTCCGCATGGCCGATCAGCGGCTAATTGTCGGGGATGGTTGACTATCGTGGGGTTTTAACTGTCTTGGGGAAAGATTCAGTGGATAAGAAAAACATGTCAGACAGAATTAGAGTTGACGTGCAGTTCAAATGTTTCCAGACTCGTCTTTTATGTCCCTTCTCTTACTGAAGAAACTGTCCTGTGCTACTTCACACGTGAATCCTGCAGGAAGTTAACTTCTGTAAGATACACATGAAATAGATGGCTGCTTTATCTTCAAATAGAGCAGGAGCATCAGATCTGAAAAAAAGTGCAGGGCAACGTTAAGGAGATTGTCTGGCACACTTTTACAGGGCCGTGCACCGATGGCCAACTCTTTAAACAGACGCAAATACACACACGTCGCAACAGTACAAAGACTTTGGCTTATTTAAGGAGCCAAATCAACAGCTGTAGTTCAAGCTGGCAAAGACTGTGACAGAACACTTGTTAGATACACACGTACACACAAACTCGCAGGAAGAAAGCCAAGGCTGCAGTCAGAAATTCAGCGAGCGAACTTCACACGCTCATCCCCATTTAACTCCAGTTTGTGTGTTTTTCTGTATCTGCGTGTGTCGGAGCGACCGTCTTTTGAAGTACACAGATGCTGCATGTTGCTTTGGTTAGCACGGCAATAAACATGACATCAAAAGGATGGATCTTTCTGGAGTCTTACCTGCTTTTGCAGTGATAAGTTAATACATATTTGAAGCTGGCAATATGAAAGGATGGAAAATGTCAGTCAACCCCTCTAGCGAACCCAACACAGTGAGTCAATATGCAAAGATGCACTTTATGGATTCACTGCTCTTGTAATTACATTTAATGTTGTCATATGCACAAAAAAAGTATTAGCACTCATTTCAAAGCTGTGTGAAATTATTTCCCTGGTTATTAAGGTGAGGTTCTAATAGGAAAATCCACTAGACTTTGAACAAATTGCCCAAAATGCCTCTTGGCTTTCGATTAGCTCATTAGGAATAACAAATGTGCTCTGAAATCCAAACTCAGAATAAAGGTTTAGAAACCATATAAATGGTCTGCAAGTATTGATTTTCATAATGTCCCAATATTTTATTCCTTTATGGTCACATATGTGTTTTAAGCATGTATGCTAACGCTAGGCTCCACATTTTTATTTTAACTTAAACCAGCCTGAGGTAGTTCAACTGATCTTGTATCCTGACCAGGCTGGTGTTCATCTGGTTTAACTGGTTGGCCATCTGCTCTCCTGGCCTGACCAGCTGAGAAGTACCCAAAACCAGCGAATCATATCAGCCTGACCACTGAAATCAAGTTTGGCATTTAACAAACAACCATCAAGAAGCGTTTTTCAGCAGATTCCTATGTGTTCATGTGTCCTTCTTGTCACCTCACCTTGATTAGAATACAGTGCCCACCAGCTCAAAGTTAACGCTAATACACTCCTCACAAGCACACATGGTCCATTGCAGCCGCCACTTGGCACTGCTAATGCCTTCTGTAATGACGCACTGTGAAGACTAGCGTGACTGAGATTACCAGCACTAATGGATGTGGAGTGGGATTTCAGCGCTGGCTAGCATGCTGCTGTCCCTTAGCCAAACAATGGGCTGAAATGAATCCGAACCCTCTTCCAAATGCGCTTTAGCCCATTTCCAAAGCCTGTCTAGTCTTCCTAGCGGATGTGAGATGCAGGGAGAACACATGGTTAAATCCCAGCAGCTCCATATTAGAGTTGTGCCAACCGAATGGGGCTAACGCAGAACTAGCAGTTAGCTTAAGATACTTTATTACAGTATTACAGCTTAACTCAGATATGCTCGCCATACAGTCGGCTTGATTGTTCAGTTGGGGTTTAGTACATGTGCTTTATTAGAACTTTGAACATTGAATACATTCCCATCAAGCTTTCTCAGATGCATCCTCACTAAATATAGATCTGCGATTGATCCATTGAGGCTCTAGACTGGAACACCATTTCCTTTATCCGTTAGCAGCGGGACAATAATAGGGTTTCTAACCATGAGCCTCCTGCTTTGGTGTATTTAGCTGAGGGAGATGGAGAGATTGGATTGTCAGACTGAATAAGAGAACATGGATCTTATTGCCGTTATGCTGAACCTCCTGGCACTCAACCCTGATGGCCCTTTTGGGCCAATAAGCTTTATGATAAAACACATTAACATGCTGGACCAGGTACTGCTCGCATTTATCAAGAGCTCAGCCCAGAAAACAGAGATAGTGATAGAGCTACAGATCGGTTAAAGCAGTGGTTCTCAACTGGTTTTGCTTCAGGACCCAAGATTTATCATTGGACATTAAGTGACGTCCCAACACACGGCTACAACCGTCTGTGGTACAAAAGACTTTTATGTTGTATTGCATTCTTCATGGTTTCTTAAAGATGAGGGTGAGGTATGTTGTTATCTGCCTAATTTTGCTAGATTTTACAATGTGAATCACAGATTTGATTGGACAAACGGCCTTTGGCGCCAACAATAAAGGACATGGGAAGCTTTTTCTCCAAGCACTTGCTAATTATTTATTTACTCTGTACGCAATTTGAACGAAATCTGGTCGTGAGCCAGTTGAGGAACCATAAATACTAAAGTATTCAAACTCCTAAAAAAACACAAACCGTGTTTGATAATTTTTATAGCAATACTAACAACCGAACCAAAGCAAATGACTTAAACGTGTCCTCTTTCAAAAATAATAAAGGCTGAAAATGGACATAAGATACTTCCATTCACTTCGAAGTCCTGCAATAAGTTTATCTGTCACTTTTACGTGCGTAAATAACTAATGTCTTCCTGTATCAAATGCAATTTTCAATATGAAACCTCATGCATACAGATCCAAATAAGTCGATTTGTTTAGCAATAAATAATTGAGATGATAACACCATGTCCTAACCAGGCGGAATACGATAAAGCATGCTTGGTTTCTACTTCTGCGATTTTGTACTGGGTAGTCCCGCCCATTGTAAAAATCTCATTGGTCCAAAACCGTGCTCCGCATAATTGTATATTTACCATCAAATATGCTTGTAGTGTCTGGTTAGGGTGTAGTAAAATCGTGCTTTTTTTGATTAAACGAGGTTTAATATTTCCAGAAAGGAAATGACCGATAATTTCTTACCATTTATTTGTTAAACCCAGGAATTGCACTCCCATCATGCACACCTGGTAAAATCTGACTGTATCTAGTGTACAAATTGTGATTTAATTCCTCTTTTACCATCAGTATTAAAGTCCTGTGCTGGCTGAGGATTCATAGTTGGCATACATAGTTGTTTTTTTTTCGCTGTAAACTAGTACCCCAGTTTCCCGGTAGTGCTGGTGTCGCTCTACAGCGTGAATGGACGTGATCCTTTTTCCATGTAGTTTCTCCAACACACTCACAATGTTAAGTATCTGTCATATAGTGCATCACGTTATAATCAGCAGAGAAAATCGCTTGCAAATGCAAGTGATGACCTTACTGGGTAAGAGTAATATCCCTTTGTTTCTAGAAAGGTTGTGTTGAATTTTCTGTCATTGCTGCATGTAATAGGTCAAGAAAAATGGTGTATATTTTCCCGTCATTGGTTTCATGTCGTCGTGAGCGATCTGTCCACCTCTGCTGTCAGTTCCTCTGTGTTGTACATACATCTGTAAATATCGAACAGCTATGCATGCTGACACTCTAGCAATTGTTTCAGGTACTTTTATAATCAAAAACGCATATGGCATGTGCTAAAAAAATAACTGAATTGAGAAAAAGGAACATAATAAAATGATTGGTCAAATAAACAATCTCATGAACAGATGTGAAAAATATTGATTTTTATTTTATTTTACCTTGTTTTTGGTATAAGCAATTCTATCTATGGCTGTCATTCCCAGTGTTTTTTCCCATGTTCCTTGTTATCCTTCAGACATTTTTGTAAGAGGGTTGAGGCAAACACGATATCAACATGATATTGGGGAGGGAGGATGATCAATGTTAATTGTCTGGATTTTGAACCATGGCCCTACATTTCAAAACCAAACTTCATATACTCACAGAACATAAATAACAAATAATTCTGTGTATTTTATTGGTATTTTGTTCTGTCTGTTTTTGTCTATTACAAAGTGTATCCTGGTTTCTTGACTGTAACAACCAAACAAAAGGCAAATGTCTTTTATTTTAGCACTTTTTTGTACATAACATGTATCTTGGCCATGCAGTGATTGACTTCAGCGAATCCCAAGAGTATTGTGGTTAGTTTTGCCTCAGCCCTATGCAATGACCTGTACATTTATAGCCAAACCAGAGACTATTCTATGAAGGAGATCATGGATCCAAAGGAGGAAGAGGGGCTGTTTTTTAGGAATGTTTATTTTCAATTCATGACAACCATGATAGTTGGAGGTGTCTGATTTTTAATCTGTGCTAAAGATATTTTAAATTTAATAAATAATCATTGTAACAAGATGTTCAGTGGTTTGGTTCTTTGCCATGATGTGTTCTTTTATTCCGATGGTTTAGCGATATTAGTGCTGAAAGTGAATCAGTGCATGTACGTCAGCTCTGGGCCAACTCTCTTGTTGAGTCACCTCATCAAATTGACAATAGACGTACAACACTCACTTGGACATCTGCCAGTGAGGAGTAATTTCCCCCGAAACCTCTATGGAAATTTTACTGAATTGTTGTAACATATCTTGCACTTTCCATAAATAGGGTACATTTTAGAATACTTTTTTGTTTTTTGGTTTTTTTTACAAAGGCACAATTCCCATGTTCTTTAGATAACAAACAGTTTTTTTTTTATATAATAATTAATATAATATTTTGTGGGGAAAATATGTTACAAATCTACATACAAATCTATTCCTATAATATTTAGTTTGACCTCCAGAAGAGTAAGCTCTAAGATTAACTTTATTTAATTAATAAATAAATAATAACAATAATATAGCCTTAATTAATTTTAAGGGAAAAAAAGAATATAGAATCTCACAGATCTTGTTTGTCCAGTATGAACCTCCCCTGATCCAAACCCCTAAAAGTCAAATCTCTATCACCAAAGAGAGTGAAAAACCAATCCCGACAACATTTATGTAGTTCCCCTTTTCTTTTACCTCTCTTTCCATCTGTTTTTCTGTCTTTCCCCTCGTTTTTGTTTACCTTAGCATTTAGTGGCGGTGCTCTCAGCGAGCCGACAGCTCATCTGAGCGTGCTCCGGCCAGCTGTGAGGGGGACACTGGGTAAAGAGTAAACAGCCGCGATGGCCATTCTTTCTGCCCAATGAACCGCCGGAGAGAGGATTTACACCACAAAACACACTTCACAAACTCTGAACACACACACCTCGACAGCCCGTGGCCCGAAAAACAGAGGAATAATGGTCCTTTCAGAGCGTAGGGGCTGGGATTGAACCATCTCCTCTCCCGAGGAGAAATGTGATAATGTACACAGTCGTAGAGCAAACAGATGAAGCAGACGGACAACAATATGGTGCATCTACACTGAAGCGGTGAATAGCCTGAAAATGAACAGGAACAGACCTGGAGGTCAAGGCAAAATGGAGGTCAAGGCACCGAAAAAAATTAGCTGAAAGAAAGAATAAACTCAGAAAAAAAAAAATATAAATTAGAGCCAAACAAAGGATTAAGAAAGGAAAGACGTGAAAGGCTAGCACAGTACCTATTTTCACAGACTTATCTAGTGTGTATAGTGGAAAGTCAAAGGAAATTATCAGGGAAATTGGAAAAAAGATGCACTGTATGTCAGACTCAAACCTTCGTCTCCTATATGAGCGCCAAAGCTCAAAACATCTCTAGCAAGAGTGCTAAGCACTGTGTCACAGCTCAGAACAGATCACAATTTTATAAAGAAGGTGAACAATAATAACATAACGGCAGAAACTGGACAGAGACATTTCAGCATCACTGCTGTCCTCTAACCAACGAGAGTCTTTCTCTTCACCTCCAGAAGGGAAGGATGGTAAAGGATGATCAATGTGCATGCAAGACTGCCGGTGAATGAGGCTTGATGATTACACTCTCGTATTCTTTTGTCAGGGCCATAAGGTAACAGGACCTTGCCCCACCACATGCATTAAATCCTATTAAAATCGCCTTCATTATAGCGGAGGCCTGTGTGTAATGGAATGGGGAAAGGCGCACTCCGTCTCCCCCGAGTCTCGTTCTACTGATGGTGGAGCCCATTCCCACAAACCCATTCTCACTCTCTCAGAGGTGAGTAATAACATTCATGTTGGCGAGGTGTGCAGAGAGAGCGGCCCATGTAGATTTCAACAGCCTTAGGACAACCAGATTTTTCTTGCTATTTTATTATATTTCAGCTCTTTAGTGTTTTAAAAATGAAAGCCTTCCCTAGACAACAAGCTCAGAAAAAAAGACAACATGAAAGCATTTATAAATACTGATTTACATAACAAATTGTAGCATATGCTCACATTCATGCCATCTTCTTATTTGTTTTATGACTCGAGGAACACTTATTTAATATACAATGAAAGTAAAATGGGGACCACAGCTGTCAGGCAAGACTTTTAGCTAAAACAGTTAAATCGGTTCGCAAATCACACCTAACGATTCATTGGTGAATTGTACTGATCCGATTGCAGCTGTTCTCGAGTCAACAACTCACTGATTCAAATGATCCATTCAGAGCGAGTCTGAAAAGAACCGGGGATCTCCTGAGTGCAACTTGATGTCATGGAAAGTAACTAACTAATGTTGAACTTTAGGATTAATTATTGTAATTGAAAATCATATGTAGGTCACAACTGTCAGTTGTTTGTGAACTAAATCTGATGTAAAGGGTGGTCTGTTTAAGCCCATGCGGTGTCATCCACATCAATGTCTGTGTAGGTTTTAGGTCAAAAACTGAAACATTAAAATAAGACAAATTAAAATTACGCATACACGTTCATCTTCCCCGCTGCTGTAGCAGTTTTATTAAAATGTTATTCATTTAGCCCTATGTGACCCTAGCCTTATGTCTGTTTTTATATTTTTTGTCAACACACATTACATATTATGTATCTGTATCTGCTAATCTTTCTTACTGACTAGTGCTGGCTACATGACAATTCATTATAATTCACAGGTAGATTGGAGGAAAACGCTCCCTTAAGAACTGTGTACGTTTTTTTCTGTGAATTAAAAGTTAAATGCATCTAGAATAGTTATCCTTGTTTGCAGTGACAATGACATAAATTATAAACCAAGTATGAAAAATTCTCAGAGTTTTAAAAATCTAATTTGTAATAATCAATAATGCCGGGGTAACACTTTCTATGACGCCCGTATTTGTAATACATTATAAGAGTATTCTTAAGCCATTATAATGAATGAATAATGGAATAGAAAAACTCTTATATCTCATGAGTAATCATAACAACAGTTTTATAGCTTTTAAGATTATGATGATTTATAATACACAATGAACACAACGCATCCACTTAACTTACAATGGATTATATTTCCTAGTTATAATATATTATAAGTCCCATTGTTAACTTGTTACTTTACTTAAAGCAGACATAGACCACTTATAAATAATAACAACAATAATAATAAAAATAAAAACATTATTTTTTTCTCTTAAACAGCAATAAGATTATATATCTGATCAGATGAACGTGTAACATGGCACATTGGATTTTAACTATATTTATTGTATTATCAGTAAGATAGTAATATACCAATCGAGATATGAGACTTATAATCCATTATAAATTCAGTGAATTTAACATGGTGTTTATTGTGTGTTATAAATAATCATACTCATAAAAGTTATAACCACAAATAAGTAAGTTTTATAATGTATAATAAATGTTATGATTATTTATGAGATGAAACAACATATAATATGTTATATTTTATGTTACTTTATAAAGCATTATGCATTCATTATAATGCCTTAAGAATACCCTTATAATGTGTTCTAAAAATGGGCTTCATAGAAAGTGTTACCAATGCCACAACTCTGACAAACACATTTGCTTTAAACATTTGGATCAAAATCATAGTACAAGCTGTTTTACTGTAGCTTAAAATGAAAATGACAAGCCGAATTAACAGTTGATGAATATGAATGTTTATTTATAACCATGCTGAAAAAATCGGAAAAAAAAATCTAAAAAAATAAAAAAAAAGCTATATAAACAACAGACGAGAAATTACAAAAAAAAAAAAAAAAAAAAGACAAAAAATAAAGTCCGGGCGTTTTTATTCAGCCACTAGACTAGATTTTTGAAAAAAAAAACAAAAAAATGTGAAAAAAAAATGGCAACTATATAATTGTATATATAGCATATTTACCCCAATTGGCCGGGCGTTTTTACCCCACAGACTAAGTCAAAAAAAAAAAAAAAAAAAAAAATATATATATATATATATATATATTTATTAAATAATAAGAGAACTAGTTTAACATCTCAATCTATTTTAACTCAAGTAGAGAACTAGTTTAACATCTCAACTCCAAGTAGTGTTTCAGTGTTCACTCATTCAGTTGGAAAATGTGTTATTGCACAATTCTTGATGAGTTTGATTGACAGCAGTGTTAGCCAATTGTTATCCAGGCTGTTTCAGTGTTCACTCATTCAGTTGGACTGTAATTTGCAGCTGTGTGTTAGCAAATGATAGAAAAACAGGAGCACTGCATAATTCTGTAAAAAAGATTTTTAAGAACTCGCACTGATGAGGGAGAAAGCCCGTCCATCAGACCACAAGTAACAGTAAGACTTTCAGTTACACGTGCGAACCGGTTCGTTCTGTGAAGCCATGAAACACTACTGTCAGGCCAGTTATGAATGTCATTTGAGCTCAGTCAGTGTTTTCAGTCGCCGTTCAAAGTCGTTTGGTGTGCAGTGGTAAACGATTTAAGACCACCTGCCAGTAGTCCTCACAAAGATTAGCCTATTTTTTTTTTTTGAAAAAAATTTTTGACTGACGCCGGTGATTAATTGCACCTGTCACCTATTAATTTAAATAACGAATTAACAAATAAAAAAAATTAAAAATCACAAACATGACATTTCTGAATAAAATATTTAATTTCTAAATAAATAATTAATAATAAATAAATAGCATAGGCCTGTTAAATTCTTCTTATTAGCCTATCAGGCCTATTATTATTAAGTTACTTTTATTATTAAATTAATATTACACTTAATTTGGCCCGAAATAATTTCATAGCGCATCACTGGATAACTGCGAGGATAATAAAGATTAGGCTAGCTTATTCCTCATTTAAAATGATTTTAAAAAGGTCTTTCAAAACAGGTTTATTATACAATGAATTATAGGCCTATAATTAACACTGCAATCATCAATGAAAAAGATTTATTTCAAGCACCGACTTTAAAAAAAAAACAACAACAAAAAAAAAAACAACCTGTTTAAAGGGGTCATATGATGCACCTAAAAATAACATTATTTTGTGTATTTGGTGTAATAAAATGTGTTTAAGGTTAAAAAAAGACATTATTTTCCACATACTGTACATTATTGTTTCTCGCTATGCCCTTCCTTCTGAAACGTGTCGATTTTCACAAGGCTCATCGCTTTGTAAAGCGAGGTGTGCTGTGGTTGGCCAGCTATCCAGCGCGTTGTGATTGGCTGAATGCCTCAAGCGTGAGATACAACTCTTAACATATTATGATGCCTTGTCCACCCTGACCGACCAGACATAAAAAAAAAAAACATAAAAAACAATAATAAACATGATATAAACATGATTTCTAGTCGTGTCTTCTTTTGGAAGCTGATCCGCGATCCACAGTGCAAATTTGATGTATTTCCTCAGCGACCAGCACAGATCAGCTCCAGGCATGACGAAGCAGATATCGTTCTCTTTTGGAAGGCCAAACAAAGTAGTTTCACTTTCACAGTGAAACACACAGCGTCTATACGACATGGCGGCGTCGGCAACAACAATACTACAACGAGAATAAAAGGTACATCTTTTTTTTTTTTCCGTGAACATCTGGGCGGCGTTATGCAAATCTTTCCACACAGTGACGTAGTGATGTGGGGGTGTTTTAGAACGAGCCGTTTCAGGGAGGTGTGGACGAGGCTTAACTTTTATAAAGAACATCTCTTTGGATTTGAGACTTTAGTCTTTGCAAATTAACAGATCTTCATATGCAAATCGCATCATATGACCCCTTTAACACGAAATATGTTTCTTCTCTCTTTATTTATTTATTTATTTTTTTAAAAATCACTAGCGTATGTTCGGGCCACAAGAGAATAAGGGAGTACATTAAAACATTTAGCTATATGGGCTACCATTATCAGGATATGAGTAGATTCGTCTCTCGTCATCTCATTTATATGAAAGTATTAATGTGCAAAAAAGAAAAACCTGGGGCAAAAAAAGGGCATTAAATTTATAATGTAATAATTAATGTGCAAAAAAGAAAAAAAAAAGAAAAATTCTTCAAACTTCAGATTTTAATCTACAGATGGCTAAAAATGTGTTCAAAACAAGTTTAAGGAAGTTCAGGAAATATGATTTGTGATTTAGCTTAACCCTCATGTTGTGTTGCTTTTAAAAATTGCTTATAAATTTTATGTTATGCTATATTATTACCAAATATTAGATTCAATCTTTTTATGAACTTGTTTTCTTTCAATTAGCACAGTTTTTTATTATTATTATTAATATTTCTTTTTGGAACTGATTGATTGTAGGCCTCACTGATCTGAGCTTACACACCTCAATTTTTCAGTGAATTTGACCAAAATTATCCACAAATTATGTTTTTATTCACTCTAAGGTGCATAAGCTCAGATCAATGAGGCCTATGACCAAACAGCTCTAAAATGAAATACAAAACATTAAAGAAAACTAGTTGACGAAAAGACTGAATCCACCTGCTGATAATAGCATTACAAGAGCTTTTCAAGCAATTTCTAAAAAGAGGTCACTTTTGACTGGTAACATTAAAAAAAAAACAGTGTTGTCTTCAAAAAAAACACAGCTACTTCTGAATAATACGCCAATGCAGAAAGTTTTTTTTGTTTGTTTTTTTGCCCAAATAATGCTGTAGTTATGACATCTATAAGCAGGGGCAAACCAGATCACTCTAACCAGACAAACCTCAACCCAGATAAATTACTCATCTCCAGATATGAGGGGTTTTAGTTAAATTCTATATTTCAGGTCTAACAGTCTCTGTATGACACCAGAGACGCCTTCTGACCGCTAAAAGCAAGGTAGACTAAGGAAAAAAAGGGTGCCTAGCGCTCAGACAGAGTTCACAGCGGTGTAAGTAATGGCCAATCACTGTGAAAGAGCCTCAGAATAAAGCCAAACCTCAAAGCAAACACAAAAAAGCGAGAAAAGTGAAATCGGACACAGTCTGACAAATGGAGCAAGTTGGGAAATAAACACAGTTGAAGTAGCAATCATTCAGCAGTCTATCCTTGGCTTTCTCCAGGAGAACATCGCCCCAGTGTGGACCGCGCTTTCTGATAAGATGGAGCACGTGTCAGCCATCACACTCCAGCCTGAGATGAAGGGAGGGGGCTGGAACGGGACGGGACGGGACGGGAGGGGAGGGGTGAATGAGCCTGGGGGTATTAGGACACGGAGCACCCAGGGGGAAAACGATTGGACTCGGAAGGACTTGTGCAGCCACTGTGAAACTATCTCGTTTTTATCTTTCGGAAGGACTTCCGAGGTGATCCGAAGAACGTAATTATTTTCAGCTAATAAAAGCAACATATGCTAAGACAATAAAAGTCCTTATTGGACATCTATTCATTAAAACGGGGGGCTGTAAAAGAGGAGAACTTTTGCATGCGGACGGGATTTAAAACGAATCTGGAAATCAGCTTAAAGCCGGGCGTTGGGCTGCGCTCTGAAATGAGCTGAATAAAACATAAGAGGGGTGTGGGTTTATTGGGCGTACTCGCCGCTCTCAAAGATCTTTGAAGGAGGAAGAAATTGGCAGCTATTTAACCCTGCTCATTCATTTCCGCAGAAGGTAATGACTGCGGGTCACTGGAATAAAGAAAGTCAGGAAAAAAAAAAGAGTCCGGTCTGGTTGTGACTGCAGGTCTTTGGGTTTGATAAAGGAGCTTAAAAGTCTCTCATCCTCTGCACCTGTGTCCACTTCAAAAACCCGCACTCATTCTTTCTCCTTCACGCCATTATATTCTTTCCAAAAGAATATGTTAAAGTATGGCTGAAGGGACGATTTGATGATATTTGATAGTGTGGTATCTGAAAGTGGCTTAATAAAGGGCCGGTGACTGCAGCACACACACACACACACACACACGCACCAATGTCATATTTCACCCGAAATCTAAGGAGAAAAACTACTGTAAGAAATTATAGTTTTATCTATATACCTCCTTTTGTTAGTGAGGAAGTAGCGTTAGGAAGTTTGATTTATTTGAATGAATCAGTTCATTGCAATGGACCATTCAAAAATGATTTACCAGTTCATCTCGCAATAGATCAGTATTTTATTTGTTCACTGTTAACTGTTTTAATCCTTGTTTAAATGCTGCTTATGCTGTATAATTCACTGAATTCTTTATGTATCTTCTATCTTTTTATTTAAGCTACTTGCCTCTTTTTTCAGTTTATCTCTGATGTACTAACTAATAAAAATGAATAAAATGACAAAATTTAACTCAAATTTAAATTAGCTGCTTAATATTTTGAAAAGAAAGGTCTAACATTAGTTTTAATCTTTTGTAACATCATAAATGTCTTTCCTTTTACTTTTGATCAATTTAATGAGCCTTTGCTGAATAACAGTATCCTTTCTTCAATCAATCAATCAATACTGACCCCAAACTTTTGAATGATACTGTATTCTTGTAAATATTTCACTGTATTTCTATTCTTTTCTTTTCTTTTCTATTGTAATCTTATATTATATTATAAGACCCTGATGGTATTTTGCCAAATAAATTTTGAAAGTTAACCATTCAACTGATTCATTCTTGAGAATCAGTCCACTCTAGATTTAACACGTTTTATTACTGTATATTCATGAGATCATGAGAAATTTGCCTCTTGCACACAAATCAAAACAAGTACACACTGGCTGTTTCAGCATAGCAAGCAATCACTGTTTAACAGTGTAAAGCTGCTTTGAAACAACTAGTATTGTTTAAAGCATTATACAAATAAAGGTGACTTGACTATTTAGTGTATATAGTATATACTATTTCTGCTGTGCAGTCTATAAGCACTTCATTTGCCAAAATACAGTATACAGCCCAGCACACTTTGTGAGTTATTGTATCCCATGATGCATGTTTATTAAACCGCTTCTCTTGACTGATTATATAATCGGACTGCCAAGAGATATTTAGACACAAACATTTAATTAAAATAACCATATTTACTTCCATTACAAAAGGTCACTGTTAGAAAAATGAAAATGTTCATAATCACTGTCACTCTGACCGCAGTGTAGCAATGCACTGTTTGCAAAGTTTATCTCTGCATAATGCATGGTTTCCATGCTATTTTAAGCAGTCAGTAGCAGTGTATAGTGCGCAGTAAGCAGCATGCCAGTGCTCCATCCTGCACACTGTAAGGCCCAGCGCTGGAGTTAGTGTGTGATCAGTGCACCTGATTGCTGTGTAATGGAGATGTTGGGACGCTAGCGAGTAGCTCAGAGGCCCAGTCTAGCTAAGCTCAGCTCAGCGAAGTCAAGCCCAGTAGAACACAGGTGGATTAATAAGGCCAAAGACAGGTGCTCTCTCCTCCAGAGCGCACACCTCTCTAATTGGTCTCATAAGACCCCCTGTGCACAGAGACTGTGCTGCTGTCCTGAAGAATTCCTTCACACACACACACACACACACACACACACACACACACACACACACACACACACACAGGTGTTAGTTAGAGAGACGACTAACACTCACAGTCTCTCATTGTTGAGGAGTGTCTACCTTAATAAAGTCATTATCACACCTGTGACTCCAAGCTGAAAGACAGACAACCGGGAAAGCAAACACACACACACACACACACACACACACACACACACAAACAAACCTGAAGAGAAAACTCAGAATAGACCTTTAAATGAAATAAAATGTAATGCATTTGAAACAGATTCACTAATATTATGCACAAGTCTGACATAATGCAACAATTTGCAAACAGTGTTCTGCTTTTATTACAGTATTTACACTTCATATTGTATTTACTTCGTATTACTAATTATTTGTTACTTATATATATATATATAATATATATATTTATATATATATATATATATATATATATAGATATATATATATATATATATATATATATATATATACCTCACTACAGTATATCTGGTGCATGTGCAGTAACCACTGGCACGCAGTTCTGAAAAAAATGACTGAATTAAAGATGAAATTATTTTTGTTGTAAAACAATATTCAACACCACATTCTCAACACATTATCAAAAATATTATAAAAAAATTATTAAGAAAAACAACATGCCAAAAAAAACAAAAAAAAACCAAAAAAAAAATAATAAAATAAAATAAAATAAAATAATCTACTCTATTATGTTTGCCTTTTAGCAAATAATTAGGACCACCGGTTGGCCATCATATACTATAGTCTTTTCAGATTGTAAAAAAATAAATAAATAAAATAAAAAATGTTCATTTTTTAATTTATTTTTGTGGCGACAAAAAGATTTCCTGCACTTCTGACACTATTCCTTTCCAAAATATAACTATCAATCTCAAATTCACACCAGTGGCCATGCTATACGAAACTTTCATTAATATGATTTACTTTTTTCAGCTTTTGACTTGAAGGTAACAAACTAGCGCTGCAGCAGAGCGTGGAATAGTGGAGTTAATGAACGGAGCAAACAGATTATTTTCCAATAGTGAGAGAGAAGTGTTGACAATACAGTACAAACCCGCTGCAGAATGAGACGGTTCAGCGCGATTGTCCCGCAACAATAAGATCATCTCTTCCTGACAATGGTTAGAGTAAATTACAGAGGCCTACTGAGACATATATTATGCGTTTCTGGTATTGCGCGCTGGTTAGATGCATTGTACTGATGATACAATAACACCGAAATTTGAAAATAAAAGAAAAGCAAACAATATGTGGGAAGCTATCAAAATAGAATTAAAAATGAAAATAATGAAGGTTCCTGTGCACCAAACAATAACAGAAAATGTTTACGTGATTTCTAGTGAATGGCTTTTTTTTCAATCAAAAGGAACGTTTATCTGTGAGCGTTTTGATTATTAAGGCATTTCCTTGTCTGCTCCCCCCGAATATTTTCTTGTTCCGTGGGTCCATGGAGGTCGTTGGTGGGACTTGATCTTAAATAAAAAAGTATTGCTGCACCATTAAGCGCGGATAGTAATGATATTAATTCGCCAAGACTGTGTCATTTTCACAGGAGAGCAACTAGCAGAAAACATTATGAAAATGTCGGAGAGGACTGGTAATTGAGTTGATTAGTGTGACCTTGGTTGGGAAGGTAATAGAGGGGCGAGTGAACGAAGCGTGCGGGCTAGAGTTATGACTCTCTCTCTCTCTGTCTATCTCTCCTTTACTCCGTGAGGAGCACGGTCCGCTATTTGTTGGGGGTGACTGGGAGCGGGAGCACTCGCTCTGACAGAGAAAAACACCCCGACAATACCAGATCTTCTCGCTACACTTAGCGCTTTTTCCTGGAGAGTAATGAGGGTGCGAAAAGAGGGGCTCTGTGCTTGTTGTAAAGGCTTGAGCCAAGCCTAGCGCTGGGATTAGCCAATTCAGAGTCAAAAAAGGAAAAAAAAAAGCTTTGCATTTAGAGTAGATCAGGCTAGTTTGGCAGAGAGAGGGAACCCAGAAAAAAATACAAGACCAAAGTGTCTCAAAAATGAAGCTATTTGTCTATATTTGTACAAAAGACAGCATCCTGTTTACGTCACTTCGGATCCTAGCATCATATTTGTGGATGAACCAGACTCATAGACATTTATGGTATTAAAATGCACCAATGCAAAGAGCACATGACTATTTTTCGTGGCCTTTTCAACTCTCACCCACACAAAACCAGAAGCACCGCACAAAAAGTCGATGTTTGCATCATTGCAGTATTGGCCCAGAGTAGCTGCTGCACAGAAAAGTGGTTCACTTCTGTTTTATGACTTTTATGGGGTAATGAAACTAATGAGCTGATGCCCAACCCCCTCCATTTCCTCCACGCTGACTGTGTGTCTGTCAGGAGCAGCTCTGAGTCCAAACGGCAGCCATCAAACCCGAACAAACCGTAGAACTAAATGCTGAAGTTACAGTCAATTCTCACTCTTTCATAAACATGTAATAACTCTAAAATATTATTACATTTTAATTATTATATTATGTACGTTATATAATATTATATTGCATCATTTTAAAACGTTATATTATTATATTTTTAAATTATTATTATAAGCAAAGGGTGTTCTGCATTAACCATGATAAAATCAGTACAGCACTGAGTGGATTACTGATTTTATAAAGAGTCAAACCCATCCATTTTGTAGTGTTTCATCATCATGTAATTGTTTTACATGCACTTTCATGACATGATTAAAACGATTCAACAATAACAAAACTTAAGCATAGCACAAAGCTATGAGCGCAAGACGCAGCCCACCTAAATATGCTAGATAAATCGCACCCTTTATAATACTTATGGCGTGATGGACACATGGATCAAAACATAAGTAAATGAGCCGTACGCTCATTCCTGACCCTCATTGAGTCACATCAGCAGATTGGCCTTGTGCCAATTACAGACCAGGAATTGCTTGATATTAGGAAGTGACACATATTTATCAAAACTGGATGGGCAAAGGAGTCCACACTGGTTTATACAGCAATATATATACTGGAGCTAGTAGGAATATATTTGCAGTCGACTGACATTACTGGTGGCTAACAGATTCATATTTGCATTTATTGATTTGGCAGATACTTTAATTTGAAAAGACACAATGAAACAATTAATTCAAACTAAATATTACTAACATATCAAATTTTGGGGGTCCTACAACAGCATAAGATTATGCTATATAATTTTCATAAAAACAATTTATTGACAGCAGACGAGATGTGCGCGTACTTGTAAACGTTCAGATTTAAGTGTATGAGGCATAATTTCACCAGTGGAATAATAATAATTTAATAATAATAATAATAATAAATAACTATTAAAATAAATAAACAGTAGAAATGTACTTGGAAAATATTTAGAACAATTTTTATTGACTATGAAAATGTTGAAAATAATTTTAAAGTTCAGCAATAAATGAATAACAAAAATGTTTAATACAATATCTATTGACTATAGGAATGTAATAAATAAATACATGCATACTGTACATACATAATAATTTCAAAATTCACAGTAGTCGCTTAGACATTTAACTAATTTTTTTTGCATTAACAATGTACTGACACAATGGTCCTACTTATTATACTGTTATTTACCAAATAAATAAATTAATGGAAATGAACACCTCATTTTCAGTTGATATTTTTATATCACAAGACATGATATCGAAGACATGTAACTTGGTAAGTTAGTTGCTTGGAAGAATGGTCAAATGTGCAGTTTAGCCCTCATTATACAAATTATTTGACTGCAGAATGACACGATTGACCAACCAGAATCAGTATTCCACAGAGCCGTGTAATAAATACATATATGTAGAGGTGGGAAAGTGTGAGACACAATTATTTACTGACAAACACAAATTACTGGCTACAAAGAAAAAACACGTGGCCAAAATATACATACACATGTGTGTGAAGTGGTGACAGGGGCCAGACAGTGTTTTGTCCTTATCAGCTCCTGCCTGCCCATTGACCCAGCAGCTGACAGACATGACCACAGCACACACACACACACATGCATGCAAACACCCGCCGTGCCGCATACATTACTGCTGACACTCCACATTTAATTATGCTGCTGTCAGCCACGGCCCCTCTCCTCAAATTCATTTTAATAAACTTTCTCTATGGCTCCGTTTCTTCTAACCTCTCTCTCTCTCTCTCTCTCTCTCTCTCAAGGTTAGTGCTCATGGAGTCACCTTCAGTGTCGGCCCCTAGGGCTCTCACACATAACACACACACACACACACACAAACACAGTCTCCATCCTTCTCTCTCACAAACACACTTGCATGTAATTGACAGAGTCTGATAATAATTGACAAACAATCCGGTCATTTTGTAATTTATAAGTTAGTTAATGTTCCTACGTTTTCTGGCATTTTCATTTTCCAGTCGTTCATTATTACTGGATTTAAATGCATGTATGTATGCGTGTATGTATGTATGTATGTATGAATGAATCAATCAAATCAAATCAAAGAAAGATGTGGATTAAACAATGTTGTGTATTTTCAGTTTCAATATGAAAAATAACTATTTATTGCATTTTGGAAAAAAAAAGAAAAACAAAACTGTGTCATGGATTTATTGCATTGTGGGAAAATAAAATAAAATTTTATAATAAATCTTTGAAAATCGAAATCTGGAACTGAATTTTTAATGTTATTATAACCTAAAAATGCTATGTGAAAGTTGGAAAAAGAAAATTGATTTATAGCGTTTTGGAACCAAACTTTTCAAATATATTTGTAGGGACTGTACTTACAAAGACAATTTTTCTCTGATTAAATATTGTAGATCTGAGCACACCTAAAACAATATATAAAGAGTATACGATAGAATTTATAATGAAAAATAATTTACACAATATCTAGAATGAAATGATATTGACTATAAAATTGTTAGAATTATTTTAAAGCTAAGTAAATCAATACAACAATATATTCACAAAATGTCTAGAAAATATACATTGACTATAGGAATGTAATATAGAAATAAATTACAGCTCAGTGTAAAATTTATAATGAAAAGTGTTTACAAAATATCTAGATTGAAAAGATATTCACTATGGATGTTAGAAATAATTATTTTAAAGCTCATTAAAAAAAAAAAAACTTTCCACCTTCACAGTACTTGTCTTTACAGTAGCCACTTAGTCAATGAACTAATGAAATGTGTATGTATACAAATAAGAATAACTACACTTATATTTGTATTTCTGAAGACATTTTTTTTACACTTTGTGTGTTAGTGATAGTAAACCCACAGATGAATGTAAATTGGTACAGTATCTGAGGCCTTAAAATACTGCTCATGTTATTGTGCATGCATAAGCTATACACTTGAACATCACAGGCATAATTGGATAATTATTAAACTTTTTTTTTTTTACACTGAAAGTGAAAAAATACTAGTATTTTAAAATAAAGTAAAAAAATAAAATAAAAAATAAATTTGCACCGCTTGTTAAGAATGTAAAAGCTTTACACATTGAAGCATTTATAGATTAGGCCAATTAAAGTATTAACATTCAATACATCAATTTCATTCAATATCATATCCCATGGCTCTAAGTGCAGTGTGTGTGTTGAGAGGTTTTGTGAACTGCTCCTAATGATAGAGATTAGTTTATTACAGCTGTGACCTTTCTCTGCCTGTAGACTCTCTAACAGCAAAGAGGGCCTCCCCCCAAAACAGACATTAAGAGCAGCAGAGGAAATGTATTCTTTTATTAAAAACATCTTGCATTATTAATTCTGCTTAATATATTCACCATGCAACCTTTGCCATCTCTGCTGTCTTTGTGTCGTAGGACAAGAAGAGATTAGAAAATGACGGAATATAATAGGACGGATGACAGAAATGGAGGAATTACATGTCAGAGGAGGAGTGTAAGGTAGAGAAATGTGCAAGAGTGATTGAAGAATTAATTAAAATGTGTTCCTGTGGCTCAGTGGTAGAGCATTGCGTTATCAGCGCAAAAGGTTGTGGGTTCGATTCCCAGGGAACACGCTAGGTAAAAAATGTTAGCCTGAATGCACTGTAAGTCGCTTTGGATAAAAGCGTCTGCTAAATGCATAAATGTAAAATGATAAAATAGATACATACATACATACATACAATGGTAATACCATAGTACTTTGAAACATATTATGGTGCTGAATAATTATCATGTCTATAAACCATGGTATTTATTTCAATTCCCAAGAATATTTCTAAAGAAATATGTTTGAAATCACTCATTCCTTTTCTTCTTTCATATTAAGAAAGGTGGGACTGAAAAGTGTGATTCCGCCAATTCAGCAAACTACAAACTCCAGACTGTAGAGGACTTTTAGGTCGAAGTTTCTGTCCAGTCTTAATGTGAATGTAAATACCGGTTTGGAGTGACGGATTTCAGACTGGTCCCCCAGCGGGCCCCTTTCATCCCGATTTAGATGGCATGTCCTGATGGATTCCACACCTCTTTTATCCCTTCATATCAAAGCGCATCATCTCTCCTTTCATAACACACTCAATAACCATCAGCGCTCCGCTAATGAACAGGTGGTTTGTACCTTAAAAACGACAAATAGTGAATAAAAGTGCCATCAGACTCCTGCTGACAAATCGGACAAGACCTGTGGATTTAAAACATCCTGCCCAAACATGACACATAAGCAGTGGTTTGGAATGTAACGAGCATATCTGCGTTTCATCAACTCTGTTTCATCCTGCCCTGAAGGGTAATTCATTTACACTGGAGAGATCAACTAAGCTCTTGTGGGTCATTGTGCCTGAGAGTTTTGTAGGGAAGAAACAATGAAGCCATGGTCTGATTTTGACTCAAATTTATTGGATTGACTAACTACTGCAATTTAGTGATGAATAGGACAAATGCTGCATTTTATTTAACACAGAAAATCATGGCAATTGAAGTCAGACTTCCAACTTTAAAAGTATTTTTGTTCTTAATTTTTCCAAGCTACCATTCCAGAGACACCATTTCTGTGTTGGACACAGTGGTCTGCATTCCCGCAGGACTTTCTGAGTGTGGGTCCAGAAAGGAAGATATTGATGTACAGGAAGCGGGAGAATGAAATGACTCACGGGACATCCGCAAAATATAAATATTCAAAAATAAAAAGTTTAAGCGGTTTACTGGCACAGTGTTGGGTATTCTCAAAGTTTTTCAATTGTCCCCAACAATAAGAATGCACTTTCCATTTCCTGCTGTGACAAATGCAACAAGTTGAGGTCTGAAACGTTGTGTGTGAGAAGAATTGGGAAAAAAATACACTATGGTTCCAGACAGAACAGAGACAAAATCTTATGGGAGGGAGACTGAAAATCCACATTTTATGACAAAACTTGAAAGTTGACAAAAAGCTAATTTTTTTGCAGGAGCAGGACAGAATCTTGTGGGAACAGGAAAGACCCTTGTAGGATTGGGACAGAATCTTGCGGGAATGGAGCAGAATCTGGCAGGAGTAGGAGAGAATCTTGTTGGAGCAGGATATAATCTTTCAGGAGTGCGATAGAATCTTGCAGGAGTGGGACAGAATCTTGCTGGAGCGGGACATAATCTTTCAGGAGCAGAACAGAATCTTGCAGGAGTGGGACAGAATCTTGCTGGAGAGGGACATAATCTTTCAGGAGCAGGACAGGATCTTGCAGGAGTGGGACAGAATCTTGCTGGAGAGGGACATAATCTTTCAGGAGCAGAACAGAATCTTGCAGGAGTGGGACAGAATCTTGCTGGAGAGGGACATAATCTTTCAGGAGCAGGACAGGATCTTGCTGGAGCGGTACATAATCTTTCAGGAGCAGGACAGAATCTTGCAGGAGTGGGACAGAATCTTGCTGGAGCAGGAAATAATCTTTCAGGAGCAGGACAAAATCTTGCTGGAGTGGGACATAATCTTTCAGGAGCGGGAGAGAATCTTGCAGGAGTGGGACAGAATCTTGCTGAAGTGGGACATAATCTTTCACGAGCAGGACAGAATCTTGCTGGAGTGGGATATAATCTTTCACGAGCAGGACAGAATCTTGCTGGAGTGGGACATAATCTTTCAGGAGTTGCAAAGAATCTTGCAGTAGCGGGACAGAATCTTGCTGGAGCAGGACATAATCTTTCAGGGGTGGGACGGAATCTGGTGAAAGCAGAACAGAATCTTGCTGGAGTGGGGTAGAATCTTGTGTTAAAGGGAAAGAATCTTGCAGGAATGGGCAAAATCTGGCAAGAGTGGGACAGAATATTGCGGGACCAGAACCTACTATTGCAGGAGTGGGAAAATGACAGAATTTCGAGAAATTCGAGACCTTTACATGGAATGGCACCAGCACCTTGCTGGTGGAAAAGGGCAGGCCTTTCCACCATCAGATGATGGAATACTTTGAACTGAATGCATGTCTACTTCCTAGAATGCTGTTTACGACCTAAAAGGTGCTGGTCCAGACTATATATCTTTGCTCAAAATATAAGTACTATATTCAGGGACCCAAAGACACTTTTGGTTTTGTTCCATAACACATACACATATCGAGTTACTTGCACCTGTGTACTTGGTAGAAGTGATTGTATGCTGAGGACAAAATAAATAGTATTTAAGCCCTCATGTCTCTTTAGAGAGGACTGCAAAAAGCCAATTACTGAGATTCTTAACCCTGCTCTGTCTTTCCCCTCAGGCTCTGTCTGACTTCCTCTTGCTTTTCCTTTCTTCTCATCCCTCCATTCAGTTGTCCTTTTGTCTTCATTTAGTCAAGTCAACCTTGTCCTGACCTCACCAAACTAGGGACACAATCCTGGTCACAGAACCCAGGTAACTTCCTGCCAAATTAGCATGCCATTCCTCTCAGAATCAGACAGGCAACTAACCTGAATGAAGGGGAAGGTTTTTTTTTTTTTTTTTTTTTTTTTTTTTTGCTGTTTGTTGGTCATTGATTCTTGAAAACTAGGACAAAACTGTCGATTGAGGGTCTATAGCTGTAATAACTATATTTTGCATATCACACACTAAATGCATAAGCCATTTGCAGCACACTGTCTAAAAATCCCAAACAAACCTGAAATTGTTAATAAATCAAGTCAAAAAAATATTGTCTATATTTATAACTTTTTATCAAATGTATCATTTTATTTGTTAAAAATAGAAACAGAAAAATGAAATGAACATTTGCTTAAAACATTCTAGGGATCAACTCTGATTAGTTTCAAATTGGAAATGTTGTTATTTTAAAAAGACTAACACCAGATGAATTGTTGGTACATTTTGGGACGTTTTGCCCTATGTCTCAATATTTGGTATGGTGGATTTCAGTTTATAAGTCATTAGTATATAAAACAGGAAGAGGTGGTGGGGATTTTACAGTACAATGCAGGGATGCTCTCTCTCAGCTAAACAAACTCATTAAAAATATCTTGGTAGGTGTCTGGGGCTGCTGTCTCCTGCTGCCCCTTCCCTCCAATTAAGGCAGTAATCACTGTCAATGCACTGACTTTACCTTCAAATTACACCCTCACCTCTGCCTCTTGCGCTCTATCACGCGTGCATATGACCGTCATGTGAAAATAAACACACCTCCGCATAATTGAGCTGAAATATTGCGTGTCAACCTGTGCAAAGTGGGACTGAAAGCTGTGAAAGATGATACAATGAAAACAAAATCAACCAAACACACCAAAAAAAAAAACAAAAAAAACCACAAAAAACCACAAAAACCTGTTTCTTATTCTATAAGCTTCCACAATATAGTTTAACCAGTAGCTAAATGCGCAAGAATAGCGCTGCACTGTATTTAAATTAAGTCACTGTCATTCTTGTCAGTGCAAACACGCCTCCATTCTATGTAAATTAGGCTCATTATACATTGCGCCCTAGCCACAAAACTCAGCACTATTTGCCAGCTGCAATTAATGTTGCGCCATTACCACCCACAGAAAGCAGGAGGCAATTGGAATTTAATTTAAAAGAGATGTTTGCGTACAGTTTCTACTGATCATGACAGCAGTTATTCATCAAATGATGGAGAAGATCATTATATACGGCATATATTCAGACACAAGGTGTAGTCAAGCAGTCTTTCAGTATTTTAAAGAGCCAAATCAAGTGTCTGGATTTTAGTGGTGTAGCAGTACAGTACAGTTCTTGGTATAGAAGTTCTCAAATTGGAAAAAAAATTATATTGAATTTTAAATAAATAAATAAATAAAGTGGAACTGGAAGGAGTGAAAACTGGCACACTCCAATGAAACCAAGTAAAAGCATGGCAAGATTTATCAAAAAAAAAAAAAAAGATTGTTGTGAATAAATGAGAAATATAGATTCAAATTTGACATGCAACATGTCCATTTCACTTATCTCTCCAACCTTTCACTTCTAGTGTCTGTATCTTATCAAAGTGAAAAATTCTGAAATGGGAATAGCAAAATGATGTCCACTTGTCTAATAAAGTCCATTTCAAGTCTACATGAAAAAAAAAAACACAAATCTGATTTGTAAATGCATGTTATAGACTCTTATTGTAAACAATTTTCCAAGCTTGTGTTCGTTTTGATAATTTCAAAATCCAATAAACCAATTCCTCACCCTACATATTTTCCTTTTCGATAATCAGTCATACTCTGATTTATGTAAAAATATGGAAGAAAAGATCTGTTGCTACTTCTTGTCCATCATGACTATAACTCATATGAAACATTTACAGTAGTGGCCATTGCTAGCAACATTAAGTCATGGGTTTGATTCCCAAGATTGTATACCAACAAAAAGTACTCTTTGAATGCAGTTTAAGTTGGATAAAAGTATCTACAAAATGGATAAATGTTTAGAAAAGCAATACATAGTCTAACATACTGCTCCTAAAAGCAACAAACTATAGAAAATGTGTATGTACACACACTCAGATCTTTACATAATCTCCCCATGCTGGAAGGAGGTCGACACAACTGCAGCTGAAAACACCATATATTTTAAAAGTCAAGGTAACGGCGTGGGTCCCGAAGCCCGAGAGAGCCCGCTGTTTACCACGATGTTTAATGGATGACCCATCTGGAGGAGCAGTGGAGGGAATAGAGACAGACCCATGAACACAAATAATGACAGTGCAGCCGTGTGAGGGGGACATAAATTTCACCCCTGTTCTTTTCATTTGTTTACAGTGTCTTGATAGATTAACAGAGATGGTTTTCTGGAAAATACAGGGGTACATTTAATGGAAGTAAGCCCAACCACAGATACGTGCCGACAGGTAGGGCAAGATCTGCCATCATAAAAACTGCCCCTGAAACATGGGGAATTCTATCCAATAGTAAAAACAATTGCTTGTAAAACACCTTCTGGAACAAGCAATTCACTGTTAAAATAAGGAGTGTCCAATTCTGGTCCTACCATACCTGCCTAGAAGTTTCTAGTGGTCCTGAAGCCCTTAATTACCTTTGTTCAGGTGGGTATAATTGGGGATCAAGCTAAACTTTACAGGACAGTGACCCTCCAGTACCAGGACTGTATACCCCTGGTTAAAATCCATCACTCTGAGACTAGATGTATCATGGTTAAGATAGAACTAACCCATACCTTCCATTTCAAATTGAAGTATGATTTCTTGATGGCACTGAATTCAATTGAATCCAGATTAACACCAAAATGTCTAGTGTGGATGTGATATTAATATGTTTTATGAAACTAATGTACAATTTCAGGGCTGCATCATAATGGTCCCATGAGCTTTCACACTTTCACCAAATATATCTACTGAATCTGGATTCAAACCAAAATGTCTAGCATGAATGCACTATATGGTCAATTGTATCCAGATTGACACCAAAATATCTATTGTGAATGCTATGTAAATATGTTTAATTTGATTTCATGTGCAATTCACACTTTCACCAAATGTG
The DNA here is from genome assembly GCF_018340385.1 of Cyprinus carpio. Taxonomy (NCBI): domain Eukaryota; kingdom Metazoa; phylum Chordata; class Actinopteri; order Cypriniformes; family Cyprinidae; genus Cyprinus; species Cyprinus carpio. Next base: position 17,544,225 of record NC_056596.1, on the reverse strand, counting down.
GCCTACTGAATCGGGATCCACACCAAAATGTTTAGTGTGAATGCAATATAAATATGTATTTTATGTGATTTCATGTGTGATAGTGGGGCTCCATCATGGTCCCAAGAGCTTTCCCACTTTCACCAAATACAGTGGCTATAGAAAAGAATCACCACCTTTAAAAGAATCACATTTTGTTTCTTTGCAGCCTGAAATGAAGATGGACACTGGTTTGTTTTATCCAGCTGTATTTAATCAGTCAAACTAATGACATCCAAGTGAAAGATATAACACCAACATGTAAGGAAAAAAGGATCCCCCCCTCCAAAAAAAATGACGTGTAAACTGTAAACTCAATCCGATGTAGCTAATCACCTTCTTAATGGTGTTATATTTTTATGTTATATTTTTCACTTTGATGTTATAAGTTGCACTGAGTAAATAAAGCCATCTTCATTTCAGGCTGCAAAACAACAAAATGTGATTATTTTAAAGGGGGGTAATTTTTTTTCTTTACCCACTGTATAGTCTATTAAATCCAGATACACACCAAAATGTCTAGTGTAAATACAACATAAATGAATTTCATGTGAAATTAAAAAAATCCGGATTCACACCAAATTGTCTAGTGTGAATGCAATATAAATATTTTTATTTGACTTCATGTGTGATAACAGGGCCCAATCATGCCCTCCCTTGGCCACACCTATAGTGTCAAAGCTTTATACTGCATTAACCACCAAGGGAAATGACAGAAACGCATGTTTTGTTAGGATAAGATTAGATCACTAAAAATAGTGGCCTACAGTACATGAATTTTAAGTATTCAAATGTGGATTGTCATGCTAATTGTTACATTCAGTGACTTTCAGTTTCCTTATTTGGTCTTTTTCCTGTTCTTGTTTTGTTAATTGATTAATCCCCACCTGTCTCCATTTCCCTGATTACCTCCTGTCTGCTTAAATACCCTGTCTGTTTAGTTCTTCCTCGTCCATGATTGATGTTGTTCTGATGTTTATTATTGAGTGTTTGATTTACCTGGATTATTAAAAATACCCTGTTATACCTTCTTCTCCGAGCGCTTTACTCAGCACACCAGCGACTGTAACAGAATCACGGACCAAAACAGTTTAGCGGCGTTTTTCTTTTTGTTTTGTTTTTTGTTTTGTTTTCCCCCCTCTCGGAATGGCAAGCCCAGCAGTCCAACTCCTGTGCCTGGAGCAACTGGATCGTTCGCTGGAGGACCATACCAGGGGACTTTTTCGATCTGGCGTGTCTTACGGACTTCCCTGACCGCTCTGTGCATTCTACTATGCTGGCCTGAGCGAGCGGTGTAAGGCATGCCTCCCAGCGACGAAGAGCCAGAGAGGATTTCGCCGCTTTCGTGGAGTGGGTGCTGGAGAAAAATGGATCCCCATTTACCGTCTGCACCGCCGAAGAGGATATCTCCAGCCCCACTCCCGAACCGGAGACCAGCTAGCCGCCATCCCGCCGCATGGAGCTAGAGCCCACCGCAGCCGCAGAGCCCCGAGCCTATGACAGACAGGGAGCAGGAACTCGAGTGCGCGACTGACCAGGTGTGTGAGCCGGCAACACCGTGCGTCGTGGGACGATTAGTGGAGATCGAGGGCGTGGAGGAAAGCCCTGCCCACACTCCTGCGACTGAGGGTGAGCTGCATTTGGTTTCTGGGAAGTATACAGAGGAATTAATGGACCTTATAGACTGGTTTGGGGAGGCAAGCCCTGATCCTCCTGTTTCTCCGCTGGTTCCGTCCAGCCCTGATCCTCCTGTTTCTCCGCTGGTTCCGTCCAGCCCTGATCCTCCTGTTTCTCCGCTGGTTCCGCCCAGCCCTGACAATCCTGTGTTCCCTCCCAACCCTCCCTCTCCCCGCCTCCTCCTAGACATGTCAGTTCCGCTGCTCCTCTTCGCGCTGGTTCCGTCCAGCCCTGACCCTCCTGTTTCTCCGCTGGTTCCACCCAGCCCTGACCCTCCTGTTTCTCCGCTGGTTCCGCCCAGCTCAGATCCTCCTGTGTTTCCTCCCATCCTCCCTCTCTCATCTCCTCCTAAGACAGCCAGTTCCTCGACCTCATCTCCGCTGGTGCCAGTCAGTCCCGCAGCTCACCCTCAGTCCGCGCCATCTGGATGCGATGGTTCGCCGCAGGACTTCCAGGCCCCAGCTCCGCCTTGGCGTGTGGATTCCCTGTCTCCGCCTCCAGCCTCCGAGCCCTGGACTCCTCCTCGGTCCTTCGACCCGGCGGCTCCACCTTGGCTCTTAGCTCCCTCGTCTCCGCCGTGGCCCGGCATCCCACCTGCTTCACCGGGCTTCCTCGTCCCTCCGGCTCCACCTTGGTCAGTCGTCGACCATCCGCCGCCTTGGGACTCCATTCCTCTGGCTTCGCCTCGTCACTCCATCCCTTCGGCTCTGTCAGGCTCCCTCCTTCCCCCCCTCACTTCCACCTCCATCCTCAGTCACTCCGGCTCCGCAGCGGTCTTCCGGTGCCCGCCTCCCTCCGCCTTGGTCGCCTGAGCCTTCTGCTCCGCCTTGGCCCTCCGGATCCTCGGCTTCACCCTGGCTCTGTGGCTGCTCTGCTCCTCACCCACCGGCGCTGTCTCCGTCTGTCGGCCCCCTGGTGTCATCGGCTCCTCCTCCACCATGGCTCCTCCCGCCGTCGACTCCACCGTGGATCTCCATCCTGGCTGGTCTCTGGAGCACCATCTGGCTCCTCCTGCTCCGGGCTCCTCCCTGGCTCCTCCCTCCATCCACTCCGCCCTGGTTCCTAGCTCCTTGCTCCCTCTTCACCTGCCCCTTGCCTGCCCCACGCCCGCCTCCAGAACCCCCACCCTCCCTCCCTCCGCTGGTATTCCTCTTGCAGTGCAAGGACGCACCGTTCCGGGAGGGGGCGAACTGTTACATTCAGTGACTTTCAGTTTCCTTATTTGGTCTTTTTCCTGTTCTTGTTTTGGTTAATTGATTAATCCCCACCTGTCTCCATTTCCCTGATTACCTCCTGTCTGCTTAAATACCCTGTCTGTTTAGTTCTTCCTCGTCCGTGATTGATGTTGTTCTGATGTTTATTATTGAGTGTTTGATTTACCTGGATTATTAAAAATACCCTGTTATACCTTCTTCTCCGAGCGCTTTACTCAGCACACCAGCGACTGTAACACTAATAATTTGAACATATAAATAGTATTCTAATATTTCTTATAATTTTTCGGTAACACTTTAGAATACTGTTCCGTCATTAAAGAATAACTACACAAGAACACATGTGTATAACAATATTAGCACTCTAGTAACTACTAGTAACTAAAATAAATTCTGATTAAAGAATTAGTAAGTAATAGTGCTTAATCTAATGTGGTAGTTCACTATTAATTAATCAGGAGCTACTATTTTTCCATACCTCCCCAAGAACCACTAAGAACTACTGTAAACCGGTTCATAATTAAAATGAATAAAGCATAATGTATAATTAATTCTAAAGCGAAGGTCATGGTAAACCACTAGTAACGACTCAAGTATTACCAAATTCTTCAGAAGGAATTACTAATTACTTGGATCAGTATTCTAAAGTAAATAACATGACAACTTTTAAGGTTTTTGTAAGATTCTGGATAGTAATTCCTTTTGCTTGATTTGGTAACATTACTGATTTGGAGTCATTACTAATGGGTTACCGAGATCTTAACTTTAGAATACTGATCCAGATAATTAGCAATTCCTTTAGAATGACGTAGTAACACTTGTGTCAATACTATCAAAGACATTACATATATCTCAAAAGCTTACAATGATGTCAGTCAATATTAGGGAGTTATTATGCTAGCTATTAGCTAATATTGAACTACACTTTCAGTTGAGTGCTATTTCTTCCTAATCGTTAATCAGAGTTTCTTGTTAGTTAATAGTAGTTACTAGAATGTTATTTGTGCATTAGTTATTTGTTCCTGTGTAGTTATCATTAACAACAGAACAGTATTTTAAAGTGTTACCCATTTTTCATATCATGCCAACCACTCACAATACGCTGGTGTTCAACTTGTATGTGCATCCAAAACTGTACTCTGTACACCAAGGGGCCCAGGTGTTCTGCTTGTGGTGTATGATCTGAGGGGCAAGGGGGCCCTACTGGTCAGTTTACACTTCATGCAGCAAGGTAACTGGTGTTTAGCTTTCTTTTGTGGTCTCGAGCAACATGTCCTGAGGTTTTGGAGGCCCCAGATCACTGGCGTGGTCCATAATGCAGCTCACATTGTGCCTCACAGTAGATAGACTTTGAGAGTTAGTAATAACTAGTTTGTAAAAGAGTAGTTTTCCCCAAACAGAGTGTGTTCCAGGCATCAGCTAACGTGTGTTAGCGGGGATAATGAGGTGTGACAGAGCATGCAGAGAGACTAATAGCCTGTGAAGTCGTTAGAGCCCTTTCACACACACAAACCGTTTCAAGTGTTTTTTGGAGAAGGCTCTGGAATCGAGTGCTGTGTGCGACGTAAACAGAGGGACGACTGTGAAATCTAAACAGTGATCCCACATCACACATCTCACGTTTGAGTGACTCAGCAATGCACTGTGGGTAATTTTCAGGACATGGACTCCCTTCGCACAATGACACTGACTTTTAGCAAAGCAGTAGATCTTTCTCTTTCCCCAGCGTCTCGGTCAGTCCATCTGTCTCTGAACTGTGACTGATCTGGCGGAGGGAACAGGGTCAGGCTGAAAAATGACCCAACACCACGCCATCCATCCATCAGGACTGAATCATGGGGACGGGGAGAGAAAGACAGGCAGAAATGGAGAGACGGGCAAGGCCTGGATGAACTAGACAAGGCTCATCTGCTCAATCATTACCAAAAAGGCCCACACATCTTAACAAGAGCTGTCAATGATCCAAAATGTGAATGAATTTTGATATGCATATTAATTAACTATTTATATCAATCACATATATCAATATTTGCTTAGAAAGGAAACCAAATAAAAACAGATCAAAGACGTTAGCCTAAATTATTTTGGTAGACAGGGAAACCATTGAATAGACATTACAAAGTGTGTCTTTAGAAGTCAATATATTGCTTTTTTCCATATTAGATAAAATACAGTAATTCTATTATTGGCATACAGTCCAGAGAAATCCATTTTCTCAAACTGAGCCATGCCTGCAGACGAGAATAGCAAAGACAATATTTTAAGACGGGAAAAGCAAACAACCCTCTAGAAACTACCTAGAACACCCTACTGCATAGCAACAACCTAGCAGCCATTCACTTCATCTTAGCATAGTTAAAACAACAAGCTCCACTCACATTTTCTTCAGACAACTAAAAAAATATGTATTTTTATTGCGGTACAGAGCATTGTCTTTGTCGTTGTTTATTGTAATCTTTATCTGGAATATTCCATTAATAAAAATACAATTTTGTGAAATCTTCAAGCACAGATAATGTCAGTTTGTTTCACCCACAAACCCCATGAACAAACGCGGTCATGCTAAGAACGGCCTATCAGATTTTCTTCCAACCCCGCAGATCATTTTTCATGTAAATTCTCCTCTAGCAGAGTGTTAAAAGCGAAAGCGCTCTTGATTAGACAGTAGAAATGTAAGTGAAGGGTTGTGATTCACTGATCAGACGGCAAGTGTGTTATCACGTTAGCCGAGCCTGTAAACCCCGGATAACGAAATGTCAGAGGAACAGGAGATGAGAGGCCAGCCGATTGTTGCCACACGAGCCGCCCACCTTCCCCAGATGAATTATGACATATTACACACATTATCTGCAATTAAAAAAGCCTTGGATTGGGCAGGACAGCTTCTATCACCGCCTCCATCTCTCTCGCTCTCTCTTTCTGCTCGTTTAGTCTTGAGAGTCTGATGGCGGGAGAGTAATTTGATTAACCTTTGTGCTGATGAATCTAACATAGTCTGTCTTTTTCTAATAAGGAATTAAACTCGTATCCACTCACACACAGAGGTCAACAGGAACGGTTTAAACAGAGAATAGAAATGTAACATATATTGAGATTGTTCAGAATACCATAGATCTATGTTTGCAGTATGCATACTGTGTTCAGCAGGGGTCTCCAGCCTTAACAAGCAGATACAGTATATGTATGTATGCATGCATGTATATAGGCATATACATAAAAACTGTTCAGAGGTTTGGAGTTGGTAAGATTTGCAATGTTTTTGAAAGAAATCTCTTCTGCTTACCAAGTATGCATTATTAGATTAACAATACAGCAAAAAATAATAATATTGTGAAATATTATTCCAATTTAAAATGACTGTTTCCTGTTGGAATATATAGTAAAATGTAATTTATTCCTGTGATCAAAGCTGTATTTTCAGCATCATTACTCCAGTCTTCAGTGTCACATGATCTTCAGAAATTCTAATATGCTGATTTCTGCTCAAGAAACATTTCTGATTATTATCAGTGTCGAAAACACTTGAGCTGCTCAAAGTTTGGGGTAAGATAAATAAAATAAATAAAAACACATTAAATGACAGTAAAAACATTTGTAATGTTATAAACGATTTCTATTTCATATACTGTTGTAATTATATATAAATATAAATGAAATATACTTATTGTTTTATATTTTTTAAAATTTTAAGACATTTTGCAACAGAAGTATGCATTTCATAATAACTTACTTATAGATATATAATCTTTTGTATACTGCAGTCCATTACTACTACTATGTATTTATTTATATATTAATTGATGTATTTATTTATTATACTATGATAGTTTGCACTGTAAGCTTCATCCTATACTAAAAAACAGCATAGGATATACTATTTTCACTCAGAAGCTGCTAGTAAATTTCACAAATCATTACAAAGAAAAGGCAAGAAACATTGAATTAAATGTAAAAGTTTTACATAAATGTAAAATTTCAGTTTTACATAAATGTAAAATTTACATTTTACATTTTCAAAGACTGAAATAGCATTTTCTTGTTAAAAGTATTCCAATAATCTTTGTTTATTTGCAACTTCGATCAATCATACTAAACACTGCTATGCTCTGTATAACATATTGATACTGCATTTAGCATGTCATAATAATAAAAAATATTATTTTTGCATTGTCTGAAGAAAATTAGTAAAATGCGCAACCATGACGTTAGAGGTGTTGTTGGAAGTTGCTTACACGACAGAGTTAAAAGAGTCTATGCATCTATGAACTGCGTTTTGCATTTGCAATGCAAATTTGGTTAAAATATGAATTGCTGAATAAAATCACCTTTTACAAGTTCATGATACAGCCACATGTAGCACTAAATGGCAACAGGCAGCTTCAAGAGCATTTAGTCTGAAAATGTAAATGAAAGCCTGTGTGAAGCTATACTGGGAATGAGGCTGGCCTGCAGTGAGTCTAAAAGCCCGGCCCAGTGCTTTTAATTAGTTTAATTGCCCCACTCAGAGCTGCTGCCAAGACTAAACATCAGTGCCGTCCAGCAGTCAAGATATCACACGATACCATTCAACATAAACATACAACACACACAGATGTGTTTCTGTGTGTGTTTTAGCCAGCAGGCAGAGCTGGTTCTCAGATTAAGCTGTCAACTGGAGATAAAGCAATTGCGCATCTATCAGCCATATTTCACACACAACACTGGGGGCGTCTCTGTGTGTGCGTGTGTGTACACATACACAGATTCACAGCTGGGCTCGAAACACATCCTCAACAGTTATCGTCTCTGTTAACACTGTGTCAGGCTGCGTGTCAACACACAAAACACACACAGACCCTGGGCAGAAAGTGATGGTGAAGTAGTCACAGCGAGAGGTGGATAAAGAGCAGCCACCTCCCTCAGGGCCTTCAACACCCTCACACACACAGGGCAGAGCTTAATTTTATTTTTCAGGACTTTATTACAGAAATTATGCTATGATATTATTGGTTGATATTTCCCCTGACCACACAGCTGTGGTTAAATAAGCAGGAAAAGGCAATGAAATGATTACATTTTGATGAACGATTTGTTTTTGTTTGTTTTTTGCAATAATGTTGCTTTCAAGTCATGTTGGAAAGATCGTATTTACATGTTTAATGCACAGTAATGGCACAGCAAGTTGTAATTTGCGACTGAGAAACTCAACTTTTCCAAGTTGGGGGCTTTTTCTGCTGCAATGGACACAGCATCTGTATTAATGATGAATTTGTTGAAATTCATGAAATTCTATCAATTTTCTTCATTTCTAAATTGCATGTACAAAATACCATAGTATTTAACAATTACAATACACAACGATTTAATTCACAGAACATTCATGAATTAGATTAAAACATTACAAAGCACAGAGGATACCCATTCTTTATTCATCATTTTATAAATAAAGAGTTAAAACATCTTACTGAATTTATTTGCCATCTTGCTCTGATCAAAGTGACTTGAAAGCACCTGATTAAGACTTTCCAACTCATAAATACAACTTTCCAAAGAGGACTTGATGAATAACTGATGAATAGTGCACAATGACAACAGGAGCATTTATTAATAAACTACACAATTTAATTTCATGGTGTCCTCAACATTTCTCCTTTGCTCAGCAGTGTGTGTTGCTGTCTTCCATACACACCTGTGTTGATCTAATTACTTGAGTTGCTGTTATGGTGGTATTATCTTATCAGGTGAGTGTACTTAGAGAACTGAGCTAATGAGATTAATGCACACACACACTTACATTAATCTGATTGTGCAGTACTGTTGATGAACAGGATGGAGGGATTTTGAAGGGTGTGGAGCTGATGAAGTTGAGTGCCAAATGAAGGTAAAAAAACCTTATTTGAACAGGATAGTGATGGTGATGGTGATGAAGATGATGATTACTATTAAAAAGCTTTTGACCAAACAAACCAAAAACAACAACAACAACAACACACACAACAAACAAAATAAAACACCAAACAAACCAAAAACAACAACAACAACAAACACACACACACACACACACACACACACACACACACACACACACACACACACACACACACACACACACACACACACAACAAACAAAACAATACACCAAACAAACCAGTAACAGACACACGCAGACAGACACACACACACACACACACACACAAACAAAACAAAACACCAAACAAACCAAAACAACACACACACACACACACACAGATACACACACACACACACACACACACACAACAAACAAAACAATACACCAAACAAACCAGTAACAGACACACGCAGACACACACACACACAAACAAAACAAAACACCAAACAAACCA